>NW_026110988.1:0-48453 GCF_024679095.1 Eriocheir sinensis | reverse complement strand
CCCTCTGTTTATTTCCCCAGCACATCACAGAAGGTGATTGTCTCTGGAATGGAGCATTCCGTTAACTCTCTCTACTCCTCATGTACTAAAAAAGCCTTGGTTTAATCAGCTTGTTCTCGTGCTAATAAATATAGAGGCAGCTCACAAAGGAGTTCAAATATGGAACTCCCTTAACGATAGGCCTTTTACATTCGGTCGTAATCGTGCCAAATCTATTCTCCATTTTTTAATACGTCTTTTATCAATAGAAAATGTCAACACCTTGCTTCTTTTTCCAGTCTACCGTGACTCCTGGCATCTAGCCAAAATATATCCTCCAATTTCACTTCTTCCTCCTTTCTCTCCTCTCCCCTTAACCCTGACGCTGGCACTGCCGTCTCATCTATCCTCTAGGCTGAACTCTTCGCTCATTTTCTGGGGAGCACCCGGCCCTGGACGATTCTGGGCATATTCCTCCTACTCATCCCCCTCTGACTCCTTTATGCCTGTTAATAAGATTCTTCCAAATGATGTTTGCTGTACCCCTCTCTGGCCTCAATTCTGAGAGAGGCTTATGGACGTGATGGAGTGCCACTCCTATTATCCCTAAATACTGTGCTTCCTTGCTGACATCCTGCCTAGTCAAACTGTTTTCACGTCTCTGCATATCAACATCTACCTTTCCTTCCATAACAAGGTATGCCCTTTAGCCTGACCATATTGCCTAAGAAGAATTTGACCGTTCAATCCTCTGATACCGCCTATAGCTTTACTTTCCTGTCTATCTACAAAGCTTTTGAATCAATCCTTCATGGAAGATTCAAAAGCACCTTTCCAATCCTAATCTTCTATCTGATCATGATGCCGTTCCACAAGAGCGTTCTAATGGCGATCTTCTTGCTCTCTTAACACTGACTCTTGGTCATCCTCTCAGCCATTTCGGTGAAACATTTTCTGTTGCGCTTTAGACATATCAGAAAAGCCTTCACGATGAAGTCGGCACCAGTCTTTACTTTCCTAAACTGCCCTCTTTCGGATTATATCCACTGTTCCTTTTATCTCATTTATTTGACCGTTCTATCTCTGCAAGTGAGCAGACGGTCACTGTTCTTCCTAAACCTATCAACAGTGAATAAGAATCATCACATCACCCACTTTCTTCCTGTTATTCATAACAAACTGTCCTGTCCCACTCCTTGCATAGAAACGACTCCCTCTGCATTATTCAACTATCTTTCAATGAAGAAGGCCATCCCAACAGAGTAAACGACTCAAGACTGGAGGCTGGAGGGCAACAACCTCGAACCTTGCTATCATTTTCCGATTGGGGCAGAAAGAACCTCGTGTCCTTCAATGCCTCAAAAAATCACCACGTAACTCAGCCACAATCACCCACAAACACCTATCCCCTATTCGACAACCTCCAGCCGTCACCATCTTCAACCACTAAACATCCTCTGGTCCTATCCTTAACTCAAAATCTCAACTGAAACTTCATCTCACCTCTCTCACGATATCAGCTTCCTCGGTTGGGCGTTCTGTATCGCCAGTCTATTTTTCCCCACGCAGTTGCCATCCATATACGGGGCCTTGTCACTTTCCATTATGGAGTATATGCATCTCTCACGCGTGGGGGGGCTTCACTCACACAGCTCTTCTGGACGGTGTGGAGTCTAAAGGCTCACTTCGTCTCATCAGCTCTCCTCCTCCCTGCAGTAGTCATCTACCTCTTAAATTTCGCCGCGTCTTTTTACTCCTCATATATATTAGTCTATCGATATTTAGCACATGACTGCTCTTCTGAACTTGCAAACTGCATGCCCCCCCCCTCCCGCGGCCCCGCTGCACCACGACTTTCTACTCACGCTCATCCCTATACTGTCCAAAACCCCCATGCAAGGTTAACCAACATCTTCACTCTTTCATCCCACACGCTAGTACTCTGGAACAATCTTCCTTCTCTGTGATTTCCTCCTGCCTACTGACTTGAACTCTTTCAGGAGGAGGAGTATAGTTTCTCTACTCAAGGCTGACCTTTATTTCGGCCTTCTTGAATTCTTTTTGGGGAGCAGCGAGTAGCAGACTTTTTATTATTGTTTCTTTTTTTGTGCCCTTGAGAGTGTACTCCTTTGTTGTAAAAATAATGGATATATATATATATATATATATATATATATATATATATATATATATATATATATATATATATATATATATATATATATATATATATATATATATATATATATATAATAGTTAGTATTAAAACTCACAACATTAATTCATTATTTTTGGAAAGGATTTAATATCTTACTCACATGGTAACTTACCTGAGTGTGGTCAGATGAATAGCGGATTTAATTGACTGTTTCTTGTGGCACATGAATGATGATTTTTATTATGCTTAGTGAGGTTGCAGTTTGTTACCTGTCTCTTCCTTGCGAACTGTCTTCTGTTATGTAGCAAGGCCTGCAAGCCTGCTAACTTCATGTCTCTGATCTCCAAAAAATTATTATCAAAAATAAAAAACATCCCAGCTTGCAAAAACTTATTGCATATGTTTGAATTACCTGTAATAAATGTTTATTTTCGTGTTTCGTGGCATTGTTAGTTGCTTTAGATTTTTCCTTTGTGTCTTTTTATTAGGTGCACCATTGCCACCTTGCCTTCATTTGTATTGGTGATGACACAATGATGTCTTGTTGTACTAAAAAAGAAAGAAAAAAAAAGTACTTGTACATGTTCATGCCTTTAACCACTTTGCGGCGTATGTTCTTGGGCGATCTACTTTTGCGTCTCCTCACATTTTTTTTTTTAAATCGACACGGAGTACCCCTCACTACCATGGGCTCGTTTTTCCTGTTCCTGAGAGTTGATAGACAATCAGAAATATAAGTACCCCTCACTCCTGCAGCTGCTTTTCTCTGAGACTATCAAGTAGAAGGCAGTGTCAAGTGTATTGCCCGTAGAAAGGAAGTATGTATCCAGAGCAGGAGGAATTGAAAGAGCATTGTGTGGAAGCAATTTTCTTCCACATTACATCAACGGAGGCTAAATGCAAGCATTTGCGGAAGGACAGTCAGGGTCTCCAGGAAACACCTCAAACTTGCACACATTTATAGAAGTGGCTTTGTTACAATTCTGTGTTTGCGCAACTGAACAAGACCTCCAAATAATACTGATGATACTGAGGTGAGTTGATCAATAAGCTCCCATATACATGTATCGTTACTAACATTAGGAGATACTGATATGTTTTCTTTACATTACCCAGTGCTGTGTGATATTTACTCCACATTCTTTGATTAATAGTTGGTCTTCAAAGACAGCATGTAGGCAGTCTTATGCCACTCCGGCTGTTTTATATTACATACCCTGTATTTTTTGTTTCATGTCTTGTATTGCTGTGCAGAATGCTGTATGCTCTTTTTTTTTATGGAAGTAACAGGAAATCTGTATGAAAATACATAATTCATATAGCGTTATATATAAACACAGTGAAAGTAAAATTAATGCCCAGATATATTCTAATTCCATACACTTTATTGGCTTTCATTGAATAACAGAAGCGATAGAAATTAGCAAACAACTTACTCTAAAGAGGCCAGAAAAACTGTAAACTACTCGCCTAGTACAAGCTTACAATAACAAAGACCAACTGCATTAACAGACATGTGTGTTAAGGATAATTTGTTGAAAGGCATGTAATAAGTAACGAGGCGAGAGTACCTGTGAGAGACTAACTCCTCCCCTCCCTCGTTGGCTCCTTGCTTCACTATTTCTCGTATGTGTTTCATATGTTCGTTCAGCGCCCATGATAGTAGGTTTCATTTCATTTGACTAAATAATCGAAGAGCCCCAGACCTCTTTTACCTCCTGCCTCGCCTCAGCGTTTAAGGCGTCCGCAGAACCACCGTAGTAGACATCGCTGGGTAACGCATAACCCAAGCCTGTGGACTGGGCAACCGGGGCACGCTTAGTGCCTCGTGATTCAATGTCCGACTGTACATCAGTTTGTGCCATTCAATTGCTTTTCGGCAGCCGATCAGCGCCAGGCTCCGTTTAGTAGCGCTTTGTAACGTGATGTAACGTCGAGCCGGTATTGGACACTGGACATGTTTTGGTCTAAATACTAATTGCGAGTGTAGTATTTCTTGCTTGCTGTTTGGCCTTTAGTGTTCGTTTTCACAGTGTCATGCCCAGAAGATACCGTGACTTATAACTTGGTGTGTGTGACTACTGGGCACTGGGTTACATTTAGTGTTTGTCTTTTGGTGGTGTTAACTTACGTCGCTGCATTGTAACTATTGTCCGGGCTAATTATTTCTACGTGTTTGTTTGCTAACACCGGTAGTCTGCTGCGGTGTAGGATATTTCTATTTGTTTTGTTGCAGACGTATCAGCCCTGTTTTCTTTTCTTAAGTTATTGGCATTGTTATTGGGTGCAATGACTTTAATGTTGTAAGTGAATTAGGAACCCCCTTGCCTTTGGTACCGTCTCTCGTACCGAAGACTCCTTTAGTATTTACTTTTGTTTTCTATGGCGTGATTTATCAGAGGTGACTTAGTTATTTATAATGGTAATTATTATTTATCTTAGCGTTTTCAATTATTCCGTTGCGTGACTCTACCTCTCGGGTATAGTATTGAGTAGTCTTTCAGGTTGGGAGGTTTGACATAATAATCGGCGAATTCTCAGTCCCTCGCACCACTTCTTCGTAGTGTGGTACAGAGATCAACGAACCACTGGAATAACCCGACGACAGTTACAAAAAATACCTCCCCTTCGTAACAATGTGTCATATGCAGACATAATGGTTTTGAAACATAAACAAATAATGTTTACCAAAGATCAAGAGTACTGTAATAGAACAGGAAAGGAAACATTGTTTATAAGAAACAAAGAAATAATAGGAATTAGCACATAATAAGCAGGCAGCATACATCTGTACATGAAACAGAAACACATGCTAAGCAGGCGGCATACATGCATTGCAACACAATACAAAATAAACTACATCTAGTAGTTATTGGTAAGAAAATTATATATACAGTAAAAGGTCTGAAAATTCTCTTGAAGGAGTATCTGTTTTGTAGAGGTAAATAAATATGCCATGTGGCCAAACCACCTCAGGGTTCTGAGCTTGACCCATCAACCACTCCACATTTTGTTGACTGATAACCTTTTACTTCACATTTTGCACACACCTGTCAAACACATTTACCCAACTTTGTAGATCACTTGGTGAGAAATAGTTTAACACAATACATCCTACCTTATTTTTATATTTCCTATCTCCAACAAAGCTTGGAGACCTGGGTAGGAAAGCCAGGATTTTAGGGTAGGGGGAGCCAAATCACTAATATAACCTTGAGTGTCAAGTGTCCCGTGAATTTATTTAAAACAGGCCTTTGTATTGGCTTGGCTCCTATGAAGAAAACAAAAGCATACAAAACAGACTGTGTTCTACTCGGGGCAAATTATCATTGCCTATATCTCGCAGACCACATACTCTCCAATAACTCGTCCATTAGTCTCCACTCCCGTAAAACTGGCCGACACGGACTTTGTTTACACTTGACGGGCTTCCCTCCGCTGACACTTTTCGTCACAGTCTAGCCCTAAAACGACTCCATAGTGACTCACGATCACTGAAACGCTTGAAACATATGCTAAATAAGACTACCACTGTCAAAATAAAGGGAGGCAGAGGATGAGTCAATAATCTTGGTTAATAAACACAACTAATCCTATCACATTTCCTTTACATATACTTAGAAGAGATTTCAGTGTACAGCCAAAACACTGCACCAGGTGCGAAGGGAGCCACATGTTCTGATAATGCGTAAGAGGTTATCTTAATAAGATTCACTATCCCATTTTTGTCAAGCATTGCGTTGGGGTGGTAAAGAGGATATTATTTGAACACCACAATATTTTGTATATGTATTGAATAGTTTAGGAAAAAGAAAGAACATAATAAACTGTTTATTTTGAGTGCACACTTGTTTGATACCTGTAGTGTAAACCACCCTTCATTTTTCTTACACAAAAGCTTGCTCACTTAGAATTAAGTGTCTTGAAAAAACATCAATCAAGTGCTGTGGCAACCTGTGTTTTGTTATTCCGGTGTGGGTAACTATGAACTCTGCCATCATAGCCAGCATTTATATGTATTTCAGCCACTCAGATAATTGGCCTATTTCTGCTATATAAATTAATCAACCAATTTTGAATAACAGCCTTGAATAACATATCTACCTTTGGGAGGCTCTTCCCATTAACCCCCACTGGACAACCTGGATGTCACACCTACCATGTGTCCCAGGGTAATGGAGTTCTTAATCCTTTATAGGAAACAAAAGGAGTAATGACAAGGCTGTGTCTTTGTCTGCCAGAAAAGTATAAATCCCAACAAGAGCAAACTCATTACAGTCGATCTCTGGGCATTGCTGAGACCTCACACACCACGCCCCCACCCCCTTGCTCAAGGTGGGACAGTAATCCTCCTTTGTCAGCAGAAAATCCCGACTGAAGCGGGGCTCAAATCTCCATGACAGGCCACATGAAGCCTCGCTCTCTGAAAAGACAAGTAGTTAATTATATACAATTAATTTAATAGAATTAATTAATGTGTGATGTGTGTGTGTGTGTGTGTGTGTGTGTGTGTGTGTGTGTGGGAGGAGGAGGTAGTTGTTTCCATGAGGGACGCTGGTGGTCCATGGGTGGCTTCTGATTGCTGTTGAAGGACTCAAAGTCAGCCGTCAGTTGAATACTGAGCGGGATACTGCATCCGCTCCAGCTATATATTTCCTTGTTCTCCCTCATTCGCTTCATTTTTGGCCCTGCAATGATATAGAGACAAGTTGGCGCCTCAATGATTTAGAATATCATGTGCTCAAAGTGTATTTTTTTATTTTTTTGGACATTGTAAGACTATGCAAGGATAATCGTTATTGACAACAGCATAGAACCAACACTCTACAATTTTCCATGCTGGGATCCACACATCCGATTTCGCTCTGCGACAGTTGGCGATTTGAAAATGCACGAAATCGTGGGAGCATCGCCACTGTCTCTGCGAGTTTGTCTCTGTTTCAACTCACACGCAACATGTGGCGAGAAACGGGTGCTCGCCTATATGCACTTTTACAGGGAGCGGCGACAGGCGACAGGACATCTAGCATTGACCCGATGCGTGAATGCGCTGCGCGACGCTGTACGCAGAGGAACCCAGTTTTGAAAATAAAAGTCCGTTTGCGACGGTTCACGCGATGAACGCAGGACGTATGCCAGACTATGAGCGACCGCCCTCGTCAAGCCCGCTTGACGACGCTCGACAATCGCTTACGCACTTGGTCAGAAGAAGAAAACGTCGAGGGGCGTTGCTGTACAACCCCTATAGGCGACACACACACACACACACACACACACACACACTAAAGTAACCATAAATTAATCTGGCACCCTGCATATCGACAACTCTAACGCTAAGAGTTATTATTTCAGCCGATCGAACCTTATAGGTTTTCAATATATAAAATAATCCCCATCCAGCAGCGCCAGTTGATTGTAATCGACTCAAATTTTGATAGTCGGTTAGTAACGAACACCCAGTTAGCTTCCAAGTAAGTAAGTGGCCAATGCTACCCTCCTTGCTGTCGCTGATGTTAGCTTTATTGTTTCTTGCTTCTAATTCAGCAGTTCTTAACCTGCGGGAAGTCGTGATCTCCTGGGGAACGAAGTAAGTTGTTTTGAGGAATATTGGATTTTCTTCGTATGGTGTAAGGTTTTCTGCATGTGTTATACGTATCTACAACTGTAATAAACTGAAAGTGGAAGAGAGTATTACAATCTGTATTAACTTGCTAATAAATAATAAGGAAGTTAGTCAAGAATAAATACATAATAATTTTTTACGGTGTAGTCTAGCTAATAATTTACTGTGTACACTAAGCTTATATTTTTGCCTTTTGTTAAACCAGGCTATTATTTTTGCATTCAGGAATATTATTCTTATAGTTTGTATTTATGAATACTAGGCTATTATTTAGTAGTTAGGAACAGTATTATTTTGCATTCATGAGACACTAGGGTATTATTTTGCATTTAGGAATTGATATTCTATTATTTTTCCATTCATGAAAACTTCAAGCTATTATTTAGCAGTTATATGAATAATATGCTATTATAATATATTAATGGAAATCTAGGGCTATTATTTTGCAGGCAGGCAGGAGTAGCAGCGTGGCAGGACAGTGTGAGTGCGAGCGTACTGACTGAATGGGTCGCTCGCCAACAACGAGATTTTTCACACCTCCGCTCGCTCGCTGCCCATCTCGCTTTCCGAAGCAGGGTCGCTGCCATACGCACGACCGAACAAAGTCGCTTGCATATACGCGCGCATACACCGCGACCCCTTGTGTTTGACGAGGTATGCGAGACGCATACTGATGGTCTCTCGCTTAACCGTGCGATTAATCGTGCGGATTTGGCCAATATCGCAGACTACTTTGAACATTTCAAAATTTTCGCGCGATGGGCCCGGCACCCGCAAGTCACGCGACTAACTGCGAATAATCGCAATACGATGTCGACGTATAATACCGAGTTCGATGCGAAATTTTGAAAATCGCCAAGCGTCGCAGAGCAAAATCGCGGATGTGCCGGATCCCAGCGACTAACATTTGAAATGATAAAGGGCAGCATCGCTTCAATTGTGGTTATTATGCAAATATGAAATCCTTGACCCTATCAACATAGTTGAAACTGTTCCCCAGTACCACCCAGTCGCTGTCGCCGTCATTAGGTTGCGAAAATAAAGTAAGAAACATAAAGGGATTGACATGTATGTTGGGTTAGAGAAGCGGTGTCACGCATGGTCAACCGTACTCAACCACCTGCTTCAGTACGAGGGCGAAGTGACAACTAAGGCTGCGTTTACGCAAGCGAGTCACGTCGAGTCGCGTTGCGTCGCGTCACGTCAAGTCATTTGATGATTCATTTTAGCACGCATCTCCGTTTACACCGACTGCGTCAAACATAAGGAGCCGACGATCCAGTACTCAGTCACCCATTTGACTTCAGAGAGAATGGATGCATGTTTTCGTTTTTATTTTTTTATTTATCTTATTTCCTTTTGTTTCCATTGGTCATTTAACTCTATTTTTCTTTTATTTTTCTATTGGCGTTTTAAATCCTTTTCTTTTTCTACTCTTTTAGTTATTTTCTTAATGTTGTTTTCTTCTTTGGTTTTCTTTTTGCGTTTTTTTTCTATCAATGCTTAAGTTGATGTTCGTGTGTCTGGGTGAGCCACTTTCCCCTCCCAGAAGGGATCTCACCGAGTTATGATTTACTTCATGTTCTTGGTGACGGGTATAATTTTTGGCGTATGCTTAGGTATGATTAGACAGTAACTGGATGATATATGAATGGTGTACATTGTTTAATTTACAAATATTGAAAATATACATATTAAGTATGTCAATATACCCTCCCCTTTTTCCTTTGTCCTACTAACATAAGCTTTGTGATAGGCCCTAATCTTCTTTAACACCGTGTGCATTGTGTGTACTGTATGCATGAATGGTTGGTGAATAGTGTACATGCTTCAGGATGATACGTAAAACTGAAACTTATTTCCATAGCCAAAGCAACGATGATGGCATCACGATCGGTGGTTAGGAGTCACTGGAATCATATATAACAGGGAGCTCTTGAACTAGAAGTTGATTAGGAGTTCCACCGGCATGCTTGAACACACCACGGCGGACTCGCTGTGACTGACGTCAAAACATGGTCCAGCCTATGGCTATATGTGACTCGACGCGACGCGACGCGACGCGACGTGACTATAACGTGACTCGGCTGACGCATCCGGTGTAAACGGTTTCTTTCAAAAGAAACATATACAAATCGGTGATATAACTGGGGTGGCGATTCGCGAGTGCGTCATGAGATCGTCATGACGCGACGCGACGCAACTCGACGCGACTCCAACTTGAATTAATAAACGCAGCCTAACTGGGCCTGCCATATGCAACCTCTTCAATAAATAGATGACCAGACCTCCAGGATTGACAAGTGCAAAAAGAGGTTCTGAGATTCAGCCTACAAAAGAAAATTCTTGCAAGCATGCAGACGGGCGGTGAAGTGTCTTGCCTCGTCTTTTTTTTACGTCATATTTTCTATTGCGCGCCGGTGACTTCTTCCAGTGGGGCCTGATGGTCGGCCCAAGGCTTCTTCCCGGTGGGGCCTGATGAGTCGGCCCAGTCCGTTTCTACCAGCGCAGGCGAGTGTTTATAGTGGCGCCATCTTGTGTTTGGCTTTCTCATGCTGCCCCCCCTGAACTCATCTCTGAGCCTCTCTTTGGAGAGAAATTTATCTAGAGCCCATGTTGATGGGGTGGTCTTCAGGCCAACATGTGCACGGTAGTCCCTAAAACCCACTCGGCGGTGACTGAAAAACTCAGCTGTGCGGCGGCCAGGATTCGGGAACCCGCGTCCCTCCCGGAACATCCCCCAGAACGCGGGGCCGTCTCGCTAACCATTCAGCCCATTTTATTAGAAGACAAGCGACCGGACGTGAAAATGATCAGCATTTATAACATGGGGCCTATGGAGATAGGGAACATTTTTGGGTGCTCAGTTTTGCGGGAAAAACTAATGTTGAAAACTGAAAATTGCTCCAGTTTGTTCCTATCTGACAAAACTGAGGCAAATCGATGCTCCTTATCTTCTTCCACCCACCCCTCCCCCAAAGCACGGAATAGTGCTCGTCCGAAGGAACTCAGGCGAGTAAATACCTGCTCGACGGACTAAAAACTGAGCAGATAAGGAGCACGGACTGAGCTGAGCACCCAAAAATGTTCCTTTTTTCTGCCGCCTCTTCGGACTGGAACTGAGCAACATAGGGAGCACGGACTGAGCCTGAGCACCCAAAAATGTTCCTTTTCGGCCGAAACTTCTACAAAGTCTCGCTGGACTGAAGGTCAGCAACACTTAAGGGAACCGGGACATTGAGGTCAGCAAGCAAATTATTGAATTTCCTCGTACGGGTATCGTTAGAGGATGTTTAAAACAAGTCAACAGGGCAACGCTTGTGCGAACCAAATACAAGACTTTGGCGGAGGTTTCGCCATCAGTTTGCGTGACGGCAACCTCCAGCCCTGGAAAGGATCCGCACCTTGTTTATCGAGCCTCTCTGCATTATTGTATCTTATGTAATGGCCTATACATAAGACTTGCACAACTAGTTGACGGGAAATCTCTTTCAGTCTTGTGGCGCGCTGGCTTTTCGCGTAAAGGGGAGCCGATTGTTATGGCGATTTTCAATACGACAACTCAAAGCACACTCTGCGTTCTTATTCCGAATTTAGAAGTGGAAACAGGACGAAATCTTCAAGTTTTTAGTGCATACAAGCGAGCAGGAGTGTCTCTAGAGTGATTTGGTCGAGATTCAAGCGTAACTTATATAAAATAGCACTTTCATGCGTTGCACTTTGAAAACGTTGTTGTAAAAAATGGCAAATTTGCGTAACTTTTGGTTGAAATCTTTACAATAAAATGAATGATAACTGTAGGATAGTGAAGTCCACAGGGTTACAGTATTAAGAAACAAGAAATGTACGTTTAGTTAGTGCCTACATGGCAACTCAGCTCAGTTCCGCGTCGCCTAACGGCCCAACAAGCAGATCTTTATCTACTTTGACCCGTGCACCTCTGGAGAGGAGAACATCTACAGCAGCTTCACACAACAACGGTTTACATGGTGCTGCTTGGGAATGTCCCTGGGGCTGAAGTAAGTGCCCAACATTATTCATTTTATAAAAAGACAAGAATCAAAACACTTGGCATTTTTCTACAAGCAAGAAACATGTTTTTTTGGCAGCCTTGGCTGGGTTTTGAAAAAAAGTAGTAAAAAAAAGTAGATAAAGCTAAATATTGCGTAGGTAGTTTTCTTCCTCCATGCTGTGATAAAGCCATAGCGTATTGTGCCTTACGTCTTTTATGGTGTACGCTTGCTTGGGAGGGGCTTCTTATATGATAGCTTTTTAGACGCTTGTGTTGCTGTCCTGTCAGCTTGACTTTTACGCTTACCTTCATCACTTAATAAAAAAAAAAACTCTATAGGAGCCGGAGAGGGGCGAGGGACGGCCCGATTCTCGAGGCCTGAAAGGCGCTGGCCAGCTGGGGAGAACTACAAGTCAGGTCAAGGCCAGCTACTAAGCTGACCCAGAAGGTGCTGGCGCCCTCCTCCATCGAGAGAAGCAGAGCGTCAGGCTCATCCTGGCGGTCGTCAACCCCCTACACGGTCATGGGCTGAGGCTCCCCTCGCCAAGACCACGGGCAAGGGAGGATCACAGGGGACACGGCCCGACGTCCTCAGTCTTCAGAAGGATGATCTCGGTGATGAACGATGCGCAGGCAGGGGCAGGACGTGCGCTGGAATGACAAAAGTACCGCTTGCGTGCTGAGGGCCAAGGGAGCAGGAGGTGACAGAGTGCGGGAAGGAGGCGTCGGAGGACCAGGCAGGCCCATTTTGATGAGCAGTCAGAGGCCAACATCAAAGCTCCTCAGGAGATTAGCGAGATTTACAAGGTACCCTAACCACACTTTAGTTGATTAAAATTAAATTGAATCGAGCAGCAAGCATTCAGATTTTTTTTTTTTTTTTTTTATAAAATAACTTCCAGGTTTGGGCCGGCTTGAGGAGAAGAAGAAGAGGGGACAAGATCGGCAGGCTGCCGACACCCACCGCCTCGGCTCTGCACATCATGCAATGCCACCTGCCCGCCTCCTGCAGGGACATCATCCTCCACCAGATCCCCGGGGTCAGTATGTATTGCATGGGGAAGGCCAACTCTGACCCGACTGACTCTGCCGGCAAGCGCACCATGTGCGGCGCCAACTGCTGGACGAGCGTGCAGAACTTCGCGCTGGTGAGCAACAGGTTGGCCCAGCACCACATTGCTGAGCTGTCGGGTTCTTCCCCGAGGGGACGTGCAGGCCGACCTGGACCGGGCCAAGGCAGAGGAGAAGGAGGGACGACGAGGTGATCTTGGCCCAGCTTGCCAGGGGCTGGCCCGACGACCAGCCGGACCGCCACGACGGACGGAAATTGCTCCTCGCCGCGGTCGGCAACTACGCCGGCTACCTGTGCCAGGAAGGTCCAGGCCAACTCCTCTGTGGCCGAGTGCTGCAAGCAGGGAACGCTTGCCAACAGGAGGAGATGAAAGATTACCGTGGAGCTCGAGAGGGGGCGACCCGCCACTCTGGCGAGTGTTCGACGCCCTGGTCAGGGCTGATCGTGGGAGAGCTGGAGACAGGCAGGGCGGTCCTGGGCAGCGTATCTCTCCCCAATGGCCCACATGGCGTCCTTCAGGATGTCGCTGTAGGACTCCCTGATTAATGCACGGAGGACAAAGAAGGAGCGCAGGATTGAGGGTTCCTCTCCCTTTACCCATGCGCCACAGGGACGGGTTCAGGCACCTCCTGGAGTTCCTGGCGGCCTCAGACCCGAACCTTGCTGCAGAGCCACCAGGTGCCAGGAGGGAGCACAACCTGGCCAACACCATCTTGCACCACATCCATGCAGGTCCCTCTTCCAACCCTGTTTCGGTGCCTAATTTACTCCAAGGACGTGACCTCCAGAAGAGGAGGGAAAGGGCAAGGCCTTGGAAGCAATGCCGACCGGCAGGAAGAGGAGCAGTATCGAGGAGGGCAGGAAGGAGACGGCGAGGAACAGGGACGTGTACAAGTCCAGGGAAACTGACCGGGGCCCTAGGAGTCATAGGCCAAGGCTAAAGTGATTGTTGTTCAGGGGACGAGGGCCAGATTAGCCGAAAGCAAGACGTGCTGCAGCAATAGTGATCATCGGAATTCAACCACAAAATAAGTTGTGATTGTATATAGAAAAATGAATATTTTTGCTTTTGTTGAGTAAAATTAAGAATGTTTCTGCATGCTTTCCTCAAGTATTAAGTTTCTAATGTGAAAGATTAAAGTACATTTTGTTATAGATGTTAAAACTTACGTAAAAATTACACTAAATAAAAAAAATAGAAGTAACTGTATTTGCAGGGCAAAAAGCTTATAAAAGATATGCTAAATATTGCTATTGGATTCTAAAATATAAGAGTGATTATCTCTGCATTTGGTGATGTTTGTGCATCTAGCGTTAAATCTGAGGATTTTGCCTTAGCCTTTTTTAAGTTTTGTTATACTTATATAAAAACAATTAATCGGGATTTATTAGGGAACGACTTTGAATTTTTGATACCGCTTCCTCATGGAGAACGCTCATATATGCCTAAGGGAGGTGCCTGTTTTAGTTTCAGGTCGCTTCATAGCTGCTTTTAGGTTTTGAAAATATTTAAATTTTAAATTTTTGAAATTCAGCCCCTGCCGAATCATTTACCTTGCCCGTTTCCACGTCAAGAGATTGTGAAGTCTATGGTATTGCTATTATAATGTACATGTAGATGTGTGACTGTATGACAATCAACACCATGTCAGTGCCGCGCCACAGGATGTTTAATAACACGCGGCACTGGGGTTTATAACACAGCGTGCTCATGCCGTGCAGAACAGTGCTGAATCAACAAGCCTTGGCATCGGATTATTCCGTCACCCCCAGACAGTGACGGCAGCGGTCACGATGCATATAGCGCCGAGGTGTGTGTCGACGAAAGCTCCCATAAACTTTCGTAACTATTGTGCCAATAAAACGCTGTTAATATAGTTGAAAACTCATCACTTTTTGCACCCCAATATAGCAGAGACAAGAGTGAATTAAAACGAGCTTTGGTGGGGAAATAAGCATGTATAGATAAAGGTTTGACTCGTAAGACGTACCCCTGTGCTGTTGAGCCAAGCACAGGGAACGTCAAAATAAGCAGGGCTGCTAACTGGTAAGCATCCTGTGGCTAAAACTCCCGAAGGTTACCGGGTTACAGGATATATTTTCCATATCTCGAGCAACACACAAGGTGGGGAAAAGCCCCAGAGCCGTACCAGGCCCTGTGGAGAGAAAGGTTTGGTTAGCATGATGATGAGATGAGATGAATGAAAAGAATGGACAATGAGGAAACTTAAACAAATATCTTATGCTATATGTATTCATTAAACACATTACACATTATCATGGCTACACTTAAATCAAGGATCTACTACACATTGGACCTTGTAGGTTACATGAGGCACATGTTACAATAATTTTCACATTTTCATATGCAAACAATATTTTATTTTTTATTTTACACACTTAATCCAGACTAATACCTTAAACAAATCAACTTATGCCTATACTCAAATCTAGACTACAGCTCACTTTTGACCTTGTGGGAGGTTACAGTTTTTTCAGGGACGCTTTTGCACTTTTGATATATTTATGTTTGTTTCTCAATTTTTCAGCCGACCAGAGGGCGTAGCGGGAGTCCCTTTCGACCATGTATTCTCGGACCTCCCCCCACAGTACCATCACGGAATCCGGCCTCCTACTCCTATTGCACGCTCTCATGGCGCGTGTAATGTCTTTGAAAATTTTTGCGGTGTCTAATTGCGTTTCCTCTGCCATATCCTCCTTGTCGATATGGAGTACAGAGGATGTACTAGCGGTTCCCAAGGATGAAATCACGCTGATATTGTCTGGAAAGTCGCTTCCAGATGACACGGTGACACTTCTGAAAATGAGACTTCTCTTAGGCCTGAACAGCTGCACGTTGCTTTGTTTATTACACACAGCTATGTTCATGATACCCGTTTTTCATAAGTTCATAAGTTGCTTCTACTTATTCTTCCTCACTGACATCAGCTTGCTTCCCTTGTGGTTTAGAGGGGGCATCGGGCACCAGGAAACTCCCTGTCTCCCTAGAGCGGCCCTCCTCATTGTCAGCCTTCTCTGAAGGGTTAGCGAGCATCACAGAGGGCACATCGCCAGCTGGAGCTCTAGACATAAAATTAAATAGAACATTACGTATGGGTATAATCATTATGATATTGACCAATTGTTTTCGAATCTTAAAGTTAAATACGTGCTCACAGAGCAGATTACTTACGTAGTGGGATGAGTTACACCGGTCTCGGTGTCGGTGGCAACAGCTTTGACCCTGAGTGCCGTGAGGGTGCTCACCACCGTCTTCCCGGGCTCTATCTTGTCGCTCTGCCCTTAGTGGCTTGTGGCCTTTTCTGGAGAATGGCAACACTGAGTGGCCACTTTGTGCCTCCAAGTTGGATCCTGATTTTTCTCCCACTGTTGTGTAATTTGGGACCGGCGCCATATGCGGGAAGTTATCTTACTCCCTGCTGCGGCTTTGAGCGCTACTTTACAGATAATTCGGCTCAAGTTTGAGAAAGCCAACTTCGAGCAGCAGGAAGTACCGGTCATTTGTATTCAGGTAGAAATGTCTTACAATAATTTAGTTAGAGTAATAGTAGAGGGGCAAGAACAGCATATACCACAGCGAACACTTAGAAAAGAAAACAATGATCTTAAGTGGATGACTCGTGGACTAAAACACGAGATTGGGTTAAAGAAGGGAATTTATCAGAAAATAAAGAATGGGGAAACACATCTCAGGGGCCGGTACGTCGAACTATCTAGATTAGTTAAGAAAAACACCAGGATAGCAAAAAAGAACTATGAGATCAAAGTAGCAAATGAAGCGAAAAGTAATCCTAAGGGCTTTCAGATGTATAGAACAAAAAACACGGGAAAATTGGACCGCTGAAAACAAACACAGGGAGGCTAGTAGAAAATTACGAAAATATGAGCACATTGTTGAACGACTACTTCCTTTCAGTATTCACACAGGAGGATCGAACGACTATACCGGAAAGAGTTCAGGTGTACGAGGGCGGGGATGGCGATAAATTGAGGGATATAATCATTACCAGGCAAGTAGTTCAGGATGAGATAGATAAGCTTAAGAAGAACAAGTCGCCAGGTCCTGACGGGATATTTGAGGGTATTAAAGGAGTTAGGTGATATAATCAGTGACCCACTAACCGACATCTTTAAGATGTCCGTAAATACTGGCTATGTGCCGAGCCTATGGAAAGTAGCTAATGTGACGCCGATTTTTAAAAAGGAGGACAGGTCAGTTGCTTCAAACTATCTCCCACTAAGCTTCACATCGATTATAGGGAAGATGCATGAGTCCATAATAGCCAGGAACATTCGGGAGCATTTAGAGAAACATAGCTTAATTCACGACCCGCAGCATGGGTTTACAAAAGGTAGGTCATGCCTCACCAATCTCTTGTCCTTTTACAATAAAGTATTTCAGGCGGTTGACAGAGATGAAAATTATGATGTAATCTATCTTGATTTTAGTAAAGCATTTGACAAAGTTCCTCACCAACGACTGTTGCTTAAATTACAGGCTCACGGAGTAGAGGGTAAAGTTTTGAACTGGGTCAAGGCGTGGCTTAGCAATAGGAAGACAAGAGTGCAAATCAATGGTAAAAGATCTGACTGGGGATGTGTTACGAGTGGGGTCCCACAAGGTTCGGTATTAGGTCCACTTTTGTTTATTATTTATATCAATGACTTAGACACAGGAATTAGTAGTGATGTTAGTAAATTTGCAGATGATACCAAGACCGGTAGAGTAATTGAGTCGGATCAGGACGCTAGTATTCTCCAAGGTGAACTCAACAGAGTATATGACTGGGCGGATAAATGGCAGATGGAGTTCAATGTAGGGAAGTGCAGTATTCTGAGTGTAGGTAGGAACAACCCTCACATAACTATTGCTTAAATGACACTCTCATAAGTAGGTCTGGGTGAGAGGGATTTAGGGGTCTTAGTGAGCTCTGATCTCCGTCCAAGGGCACAATGCATTCAAGCTAGAAATCGAGCTAATAGGGTACTGGGATTTATTTCAAGGAGCGTAAGCAACAGAAGCCCCGAAGTCTTCCTCAAACTATATTTAGCATTAGTTAGACCTCATCTTGACTGTGCGGTTCAGTTCTGGTCACCCTACTATAGAATGGATATCAAAATGTTAGAATCGGTGCAGAGGAGGATGACTAAGATGATTCAGGGGTTGAGAAACTTGCCATACGAGGAAAGACTCAAACAGTTAAACTTGCATTCTCTAGAAAGGCGAAGGGTGCGTGGAGACATGATCGAGGTTTATAAATGGATGAAGGGCTTTAATAAGGGAGACATTCATAAGGTTTTGTTGGTAAGAGAACCGGGTAGGACACGAAGTAACGGGTTTAAACTGGATAAATTCAGATTCAACAGGGACATAGGCAAAAACTGGTTTACTAACAGGGTGGTGGATGAGTGGAATAGCCTTAGCAGTCATGTGGTGAGTGCCAATACAATTGTCACATTCAAAAATAGACTAGATAAATTCATGGACAGCGATATTAGGTGGGGTTAGATACACGGGAGTTTAGGGTCAAAGGAGCTGCCTCGTACAGGCCTACCGGCCTCTTGCAGACTCCTGCGTTCTTATGTTCTTATGTTTGGGAATATATAGCACTTGGGATAAGTACAGGTTGTTACCTGTGGCCGGTAGTAAATTACATGAGCCTCATGTGTCTGCCGCTCAGCTTGATTCGTAAAAATGAGTGCGGGACCTGAAAGAAACCACTAGGTTATACCCTCATGAGGATTTTTTTTTTTTTCAGGTCTTCCAAGACCATTTGATATTCTATGATATAAACCACAGCAGTACATACCTTTTGTTGCAGTTTTGTGTCGTGCAATCTGCACAATGTAATCTGCAACACCAGTCTTTGGGTCCTTCCTCTCTTTCATCTCCAGGTACTCCACCAGCGCAAATTCTGCAAACTCCTTTGGGCGCCTGAGATTTTTAATCATCATCGTGGTGATGAGGACGTCTCTCAGGCGGGTGATGTCTGTCTTGGTCGCGGGTCTGGAGGCAGGATCGGTTAGAGATTGCCTGGCAATGTCTAACGTGTTGTTGACGTAGGATGAGGTCATGATCCTTCCTATGACTTTCAGGGTCACATTTTTCCTCTCTTTTTGGCGTCTAGCTTGGCCAATTTCAATTGTTTCCTCCTTCCGTAGTTTCACTGGCGGAGAAAATTATATATTTACCAATATGTATTACAAAACAGATAAATATAGCAAAAATATGCAAACAACACATAGGATAAGTTTACATACCTCTCATTACTTTGATGAGTTTTGTAGTCGCTCTGTTTTCTTGGTCATCTATTTGATAGATTTCCAGGTCGGACAAGGCGAGGCAATCTACCGCTCGCTGGCAAGCTTCGATAAAATTACGAATGGTGTTCACTTTCAATACAGTCTTTAATTCTAGGAATCCCAGAGGAGGTTCAGTTCTATCCATATTATCAAACAACTTGCAAATCGCTGGGCCGTTGAGAGTGGTCAGGACCTCATAGTTAATTTGATGGGTGAGAACATCGTTCACCATCCGCACATGCGCCCGCCTGGAGCTGTCAATCAGATCAGAATTCTTCTTCAAGTAGTCTTCAAAGTGTAGGAGAAACGCCTTTACTCCATCATTCAGTGTAATTACCATTGTTCCTGCTGCCACTTTCACCGGCTGTATTTTCTCAACTTCATCTGGTAGAACCAGAGATTGCCGCATTACTTTGATGAAGTCCTGTGATTTTCTTTGAAGCCGGTGAACTTTTTCTACATGTGTATCGAACCGTTTCACATTCTTATCACACAGACTACATTCCCTTTCTGGGTACTTTTTGACAGTTGCACCTGTAATTTGTTTGGTTGAAGGCTTTTTGGTGCTCATTGACTTGACATGTTGTTGTAAGTTCTTATACTTGCGGATGAGCTTTGCTTGCTCGTCTACCGTCAAGTATCTATGGCACTGACTAATGTGCCGCCTAATGTTGATACTTCTTCCGCTGCATCCTGTCATTGGACACGGGTGTCTGAAATATATAAACGGCAATTAGTTTATGAATACATTCTTATGTATGCATTAATTTTAGCACATTTATAAGCAGATCGATTCGTTGACAAAATTCTATACTCACTGTCGCCTGATGCGAGGTGCTTTTCTTGCGCGTAGCCCATGCCGTACAACAAGCGCCTTGACCCTGTCGGCTTGTTCAGTTTTGACGGACTCCCAGAACTCTTCAGCTAGTCGCAACATCTCTATCTCTCTCTCTTGGATCTCTATTTTTTTTTATTTCTTCTTTATGAAAGGTAACTTCAATCTTGAAATGTTCCTTAATTTATGTCAGGGTTGGAACCCTACCGTAAGTGTCAAAAGCTCCCGGCACCTTCCGCCGCTTGGTAGGGTTCAGTTGTCCCTTTCTCATAATTTCCTGAGGCTCCAAGCCGTCGGTGGCTGAAGCCAATAATTATATATAGTTATTTCCTTTTGAGTTATTTTTGGGCAGATTCAGGCTGTTCTACATTTTAATCTGAAGAGGCTGTTGTACTGTCCTCCGCTGAGGCTGCAGTGTCCTCTGCAATGTCCTCTGAGAAGTTCACCTCTACTAGAGCAGAAGCTTCTGTAAGGGAAAGAGTCCCATGTAAGAACCCAGTTAACGAACATATTTACCAATGTCAAATTATTACCGTTGAGAGAACAGCCCGTACCTTCAGGGCTTTATATAGTTGGTGTGGGCTGTGCAGGTTCATCAGTCCGGTGACTTCAGCCTGGCTTCGGATCCTATTCCCTTTTTTTCTTGCGTTTCTTGAGGTCTTTTGAAAAAGCCAATAAGGCCTCTTCCTCTGACGAGTACAATGACCCATGCTGCCGTTTAAGGGACTTGCACTCCAATCCAACATCATAGCTTTTATCCGCGTCAGAGTCATCCAACAATGGCAAGCTCCCTCGGGTTGACTTGTCGCTGCTCAGACGCGACTTTTCACTACGGAAGTCCATACCTGTAAACCGGTTTCATTTACCGCCTGTGAGAAAGACAACATTAAAATTTCACATGTTAAATAATCAAATACAGCTACAAGTGGTGTAAAGGCTTAGAGATTGCAAGAACTACGTTCGCCTCCAATGCCGAAGGTTCAGGATATAAAATGATAGGTATCTCAGGAGTGGGAAGGCAAACACTTGCTAACTTAACATTAGGTTTATTAAATAACAAGTTAATAACACTGACATAACTCCTCCAACACGTACAGTCATCTAACCGTCTAGCATCCTCTCCACACAAATTATACTACCTAAATAGTAATCACATTACAGGCAGCTGAGAAAAGAGCACGAATAATCACGGGAGAGGAATGATAGAAAAGGTTAGACTTACCTGGTGCGGAGTCGTATACACGGAAGTCAATCAGGACAACCGAGGAAACACTGTGCACACAATCACCACAAAGGTGTAACAAACATCAATAATGAATTCCCCCAAACACGGAACAGTGATATAACCGTCTATTAATCCTCACTATAGTAGTTCAAGTATAGCAACAACACAGCCCTTAGGCCAACACTGTGGGGAGGTTAAATAGAACAAGGTTAAAGATCACCTGGTGTGGGGTCGTGACAGTAGCACAGATGTAACGTAGCACAGCTCAAGACGAGACCCGAGGCGGCAGGATAAGAGTTCCGTTCCCTCTCTATACAGCGGCTTGAACAGGCAGAGAGATAATCACTTCAGCCCACGAAAGTGATGTCTTCTAAATGAGGACCTCAGCCCAAAGTGGTGTGGATGTATGTTGCTGGCAGAAGACTGGAGGTCACTGCGGATATTAACCCGTGGGCGTCGGCTATGGGAAAGCCGAGAAGTGGCCGAGAAACGGCAACATTACACTGCATTTTGAGACTAAGAAATGAGCATGGAACGTATATCAGAGTACTCATCTCATAACCATAAAGCCGTTAAAAATATTTACTTTTTTTTTTAAACAAAGGAGGCAGCTCAAGGGCACACACAAAAAGAAAATAATAAAAAAAAAAAACCGCTACTCGCTGCTCCTAAAAAAGAAACAAAAGAGGTGGCCGAAAGCAAGATCAGATACGGGAGGAGAGATGTCCTGATACCCTATTCTTGAAAGAGTTCAAGTCGTAGGCAGGAGGAAATACAGATGAAGGAAGATTGTTCCAGAGTTTACCAGCGTCAGGGATGAAAGAGTGAAGATGCTGGTTAACTCTTGCATAAGGGGTTTGGAGAGTATAGGAATGAGCAGGAGTAGAAAGTCGAGTGCAGCGGGACCGCGGGAGGGGGGGAGGCATGCAGTTAGCAAGTTCAGAAGAGCAGTCAGCGTGGAAATATCGATAGAAGATAGAAAGAGAGGCAACATTGCGGTGGAATTTAAGAGGTAGAAGACTATCAGTATGAGGAGGAGAGCTGATGAGACGAAGAGCCTTAGCCTCCACTCTGTCCAGAAGAGCTGTGTGAATGGAGCCCCCCCACACATGAGATTCATACTCCATACGAGGGCGGACAAGGTCCCTGTATATGGACAGCAACTGTGCAGGGGAGAAGAACTGGCGGAGACGGTACAGAACGCCCAGCCTCGAGGAAGCTGATTTAGTAAGAGATGAGATATGAGGTTTCCAGTTGAGATTTTGAGTTAAGGATACACCGAGGATGTTTAGTGTTGAGGAAGGTGATAGCTGGGTGTTGTCAAAGAATAGGGATAGTTGTTTGGAAGATTGTGTCGAGTGGATAGGTGGAGAAACTGTGTTTTTGAGGCGTTGAAGGACACCAGGTTCTTCTTGCCCCAATCGGAAATAATAGTAAGGTCTGAGGCTAAGCGTTCTGCAGCCTCCAGCCTTGAGTCGTTAAGTTCCTGTAGGGTGGGTCTTCTATTAAAAGAAGTTGAGTAATGCAGAGTGGAATCATCGGCGTAGGAATGGATAGGACAGTTCGTTTTGGAAAGATCATCAATGAACAACAGAAAAAGAGTTGGAGATAGGACAGAACCCTGTGGGACACCACTGTTAATAGATTTAGGGGAAGAACAGTGACCGTCTACCACGGCAGAAATAGAACGGTCAGAAAGGAAACTGGAGATAGAGGTACAGAGAGAAGGATAGAAACAGTAGGAGGGTAGTTTGGAAAGCAAAGATGTGTGCCAGACCCTATCAAAAGCTTTTGCTATGTCCAGCGCAATAGCAAAGGTTGCACCGAAACGGTTAAGAGAGGATGACCAAGTGTCAGTTAAGAAGGCTAGGAGATCACCAGTAGAACGCCCCTTGGGGAACCCATACTGGCGATCAGATAGAAGGTCAGAAATGGAAAGGTTCTTTTGAATCTTCAGGTTAAGGATTGATTCAAAAGCTTTAGATAGACAAGAAAGTAAAGCTATAGGACGGTAGTTTGAGGGATTGGAGCGGTCACCCTTCTTAGGCACAGGCTGTATGAAGGCATACTTCCAGCAAGAAGGAAAGGTAGATGTTGACAGGCAGAGGCGAAAGAGTTTGACCAGGCAGGGTGAGAGCACGGAGGCACAGTTTTTAAGGACAATAGGAGGCACTCCATAAGCCTTCTGAGGATTGAGGCTTGAGAGGGCATAGAAAACATAATTTTGAAGAATCTTTATAACAGGCATGAAGGCGTCAGAGGGGGATGAGTAGGAGGAATATGCCCAGAATCGTCCAGAGTGGAGTTTTAGAAAAAGTTTGAGAGAAGAGTTCAGCCTTAGAGATAGATGAGACGGCAGTGTTGCCGTCAGGACTGAGGAGTGGAGGGAAAGATGAAGAAGTGAAGTTGGAGATGTTTTTGGCTAGATGCCAGAAGTCACGGGAAGAGTTAGAGAAAGCAAGGTTTTGGCATTTTCTATTAATGAAAGAATTTTTGGTTAGTCGGAGAATAGATTTGGCACGATTTCGGGCAGAAATGTAAAGTTCATAATTAGCATTAGTTTGAAGGCTCTGGTACCTTTTGTGAGCTGCCTCTCTATCATTGACAGCACGAGAACAAGTGTAATTAAACCAAGGCTTTTTAACGTGAGGAGTAGAGAAAGAACGAGGAATGTATGCCTCCATTCCAAAGACAATCACCTCTGTGATCCGCTGAGCAAACACAGAGGGTCTCTATCCTGGAAGCAATAATCATTCCACGGGAAATCGGGAAGTACATCCTCAGGTCGTCCCACCGAGCTGAAGCAAATGCCAGAAGCATCGCCTCTTGGGTGGGACCAGAGAGTGTACAGGAGCGATAGGACAGGATGCAGAAATAAGATTGTGGTCGGAGGAACCCAACGGAGAGAACAGTTTGATAGAATAAGCAGAAGGGTTTGAGGTAAGGAAGAGGTCTAGAATGTTGGGCCGGTCTCCAAGACGGTCGGGAATACGTGTAGGATGCTGGACCAACTGCTCTAAGTCGTTGAGGATAGCAAAGTTGTAGGCTTGTTCACCAGGATGGTCAGTGAAAGCCAAAGCTGGTGGTGAACATTGAAATCTCCTAGGATGGAGATTTCAGCGAAGGGAGAGTGGGTCAAGATGTGCTCCACTTTAGAATTCAAATAGTCAAAGAATTTTACATAGTTGGTAGAGTTAGGTGAGAGATAAACAGCACATATGTATTTAGTAATAGAATGACAATGAAGTCTTAGCCAGATGGTAGAAAATTCAGAAGAGTCAAGGTTGTGGGCACGAGAGCAAGTGATGTCGTTGCGACGTAGGCGCAACATCCAGCTTTGGATTGAAATTTAGGATAGAGATAGTAGGAGGGAACAGAGTAGAGATTGCTGTCAGTAGCCTCAGAAACCTGTGTTTCGGTAAGGAAGAGAAGGTGGGGTTTAGAGGAGAAGAGATGATGTTCCACATAATGAAAATTAGAGCGAAGACCGCGAATGTTGCAGAAATTGAGAAGAAAGAGGTCCGAGGAGTTATCAAGACACCTCTCGGGTCGGCAGCCAGAAGGGGAGTCCTCACTGGGGGAATTTGTGGTCCCCCCCCCAGGCGGGGACTCCGAGGCTTGATGTAGGTGGCTCAATTATCTTTCCCATAATTAATGTAAACTTTCCCACAAATGATGCATGAACTATACAACAACCGTTATGTAACTGCTGCTCATTCGTAATTATTCCACTACCTGAACTTGTTTTGGTCCTCCGACCCATAATTTGAACACAGAAATCCTAGTCATTGACAGTAGGCTGCATGTAGGCAGGCTACTTTAAGTAAAGAATAAATAAATAAATAAATAAATAAAATCTAAATTCTTAATTAGTCCGTATGAAATTGTTACTTTTGTATCGCTGTTAGCTGCTACCATCCTGAAAAATAATGGCATAAGTATGTTGTGAAGTCCTGTAGTTAATAAAAAATAAAAAAATAAATCATTATGTACTTACATTATGCAGTAGGCTATGCGTATTCCTAGGCCCACGGACACGTTCTGGAAATTAATAATAAAAAAAAAGCATTATGCATTGACACTATGCAGTAGGCTATGCCTACCCATAAAAAGGCATTATGCACTTACACTATGCAGTAGGCTATGCCTACTCATACAAAAGCATTATGCATTTACACTATGCAGTAGGCTATGCCTAATCCTATGCCCACGGACACGTTCTGGAAATTAATAAAAAAGCATTATACACTTACACTATGCAGTAGGCTACTATATTAATAAATATTATGACAACGAATCTGCCACTGGCACATATATTACAGTATTACGAAAAGAATGCGAGAATTTAAATAAAAACAAAAAGAAAATGAAAAATCACGAGAAAACAAAGTAAAGTACGTAGCTAGGCTATTGGGTTGTGAATGAGTCATTTCATCAGTTACAGCTAATCTTCTGCACTTATTACAACTAACTACCACAGTACAGCATAAGATACATTAGAACTTCAGCAAACTTACATTGCACAGAAACACGCACGTCTCACACCCGCTGCCGCCTACGTCACAGTGCTAGGGGTGGGCAGGTACCGGTACCAGTACCGGCACTAACGGTACCAGCTACACGGTACGGTATCGGTACCAGATTCCTCGGATTTATTTATTGGATTTATTGATGATTCTTCATGTCCGATTTTTTTTTTTAGGTTGCTAATAAATATTGTCATTAAGATAAAGAAATACTTCTTCGGGTACCGTACTAACGGTACCTGAGTTTTCGGTACCGGTTCTACCGGTACTCAAATTAACGGTACTTGCCCATCCCTACGTGACAGTGCACACTGACTTGTGTCGCGGCGGCGTGCCGCCCGCCCGCCGGCGGTCCAGCGAACACATCACCCGACTTTTTTTTCGCATTACATTATGAGTATAGAACTCCACGTAGTACACAAGTTCATTGTAATTTACATATATTAATAATGATAACACAATGATGCACCCAGTTGGTGTTCAGCACTCCTTACCATCCCCAAGGCAACTCTATCTCAGAACGGATGCACAGAACAATGAAATCAGTCCTAGCTACGTTGTGCCGAGGACACCCACACCGGTGGCCAAACTATCTCGGACAGTGCCAGACAGTCTTAAACGTGGCAGTGCACGAAACCACCGGGGAGCAACCGTTCTACCTAATGTTCTCTCGCCACGAAGTGTAAGTGCGCCCTTACCACAAGACGATGATGACGCGGACATAAAAACCGCGCATGAGGTGGTTAAAGAAACTAATAGGGAGAGAGCACAAAAGTGGCGAGACAAGGCTAATCGAGGGAGAACTAATCAGAGGGTAGAACTTAACACTTTGGTGTGGGTGAAAAAGGAACAAGGTGAGTCCTCGGTACAGCAGAAGTTGGGAGTGAAGTGGTTAGGTCCGTACAAAGTTAAATAAATACTTAGGGATGGAAGTGCATATGTGCTAGAGAATGTTTTCAATGGAACACAAATACAACGAGCGGCCGAGAAAATCAAACCATACGTAGGGAAAGAACAAATCCTCATCGAACAGGAGGAAGTACTCGTACCACCGGTGGACGATAGTGATGAGGACGAAGTTGAGCAACGTCGATTACCCGCTGGGCTCGGCCAGCGCTCGCGAGACCTGAGTCCGTTATTCCCGCCGTTTACCCGTCAGTGACTGCCTCGGCCAGCGCCCAAGAGGCAAAGCGAACCATTAAGGGCGAGGGACCTACCCCCGCCGATTACCCGCTGGCCTCGGCCAGCGCTCGCGAGGCCTGAGTCCGTTACTCCCGCCATTTACCCGTCAGTGACTGCCTCGCCCAGCGCTTAAGAGGCAAAGCGAACCATTAACGGCGAGCAACCTACCCCTGCCGATCAACCGCTGGCCTCGGCCAGCGCTCGCGAGGCCTGAGTCCGTTACTCCCGCCGTTTTCCCGTCAGTTACTGCCTAGGCCAGCGCTCAGGAGGCAAAGCGAACCATTAAGGGCGAGCGACCTACTCCCGCTGATTACCCGCTGACCTGAGTACGTTACTCCCGCCGTTTACCCGTCAGTTACTGCCTCGGCCAGCGCTCAAGAGGCAAAGCGATTCATTAAGGTAGAGCGACCAACCTCCGCCGAATACCCGCTTGCCTCGTCCAGCACTCACGAGGCAAAATGAACCATTATTAAGTGCGAGCGAGCTACCCCCGCTGATTACCCGCTTGCCTCGTCCAGCGCTCACGATGCAAAACAACCAATCAGGTGCTGGCGCGTAAACCCCCTCCCCCCCCCCACACACACACGATTCATGACTGAGGGCTTCGTCCAGCGCTCAAGACGCAAAGTTTACCCGCCACACACCAAATTGTAAATCGTATGAAGGGCCAGTGTCTCCTTGACTTGTCCGTCAGTTTATGAGTGATTTAACTTTCTCAAGAGACTGCGGCCCGCGGCACAAACGCCCTTCAGTGGTCACACACATCACACACAGACGCCAACCTTAAAACTTTACCAGCAAATGGTAAATACATTTTTTTTCTACCAGCAGGTATTTTTTTCCCCTGAAAGGAGAACCGTGTTAAGTCAAAACCGTACTTTTTCCAAGTCACCGCCGGATAGCCAATATGGTCAATTTCAAGTGTTTGAAAAAACACAGGTTTTTAGGGACAATCATTTTGAGCAAAATATGCTCAAAGGTTAATGTGATAATTTTTATGTACTTAACATATTTAATAATTTTAAGGCCCTCCTCTCTAAACTGAAACACTAGATAAAGCTGGGATGTAAATAACTCCATAGACTAGCACTTCATCCCGACCTGAGAAAAAGAAAAGCAGTAAAAAATTAACCTGTTTGTTGAAGTCATTAACTAAAGCATACACTTCTGAGCATCAATCAAGTGAGGAAGGAAATACGCACCTTTGTAAGATATGTAAGTTAAGCCTTTTTCACATTCATAAGTTCTAAAAAAATAAAAATTCTAAGAGTAAAGTTAGGAACATAAATCAAATCCTGCAATCAATGAAACAAACTGTAAAGAATACATAATCCATCCACTGCTACTCATTATATCACAGTACTTCAAACAATTAGGTACAATAATCAGTGCAAAAATAGCCATTTACCCTCATTTTTACAAGCTTAGAACTAATATCATAATAATATCTCACTATTGATCCTTTAAAGCAACACAATGGAAGAAAATGAGCATTTCTATTGCATATATTAACTTAATAGGTCTACAAAGCTTGCCAGGATCATTGATCTCCTCCTTCCGTATCAGTTGTAATACCATGGAGTAATAAACAATCAAAGAAGCAAATGATAAAAAAAACTTTATTAATACAGTATAATTATAAAATAAAGTAAAAATTATATATTATATAATGCTACATGAAGGGCACTTCATACATATTATATAATGCTACATGAAGGGCACTTCATACATTTTTTGAGAGAGAGAGAGAGAGAGAGAGAGAGAGAGAGAGAGAGAGAGAGAGAGAGAGAGAGAGAGAGAGAGAGAGAGAGAGAGAGAGAGAGAGAGAGAGAGAGAGAGAGAGAGAGAGAGACAGAGACAGAGAGAGAGAGAGAGAGAGAGAGAGAAGCATAGGAAGTACAAAATAAAGTCAGGAATGGAAAATTGATTAATTATCATGGGCATATGTAACTGTAATAATCCTTGCATTAGTCTTTGAGCAATATGTGTGGAACCAGATTTATGGACTTTTGTAGCTACATAGTGCACTTACTTCATTGAGTTTTACAAGAAGGGATTTTGATTTTGAAGTGCTCCCTTTGTTATATTTGATACCTAAAAGGTATGCTGATGTGAAATTGAGGAAATGTTGAGAGTTCTTAGGATGTTCAATGTTAAGGACATAGAGCCCTGCTACTAATGAAGCTAAAGCCATGGCAATGCATGTTGGTTCAGCGACAGGTGCACCGTCAAATATTATGCAAAATCTCTCGGACACATGTATTTCCCCAACATGATTAATGGAAACGCTGGACTGCCCTGTTCTTACTTCTTCTTCTGGTATCAAGAGGAAGAAATAATGGTGTAAAAATTAATGATATTTTAACATTGATAAGACCAGTATACAAATGGATACGTTAATTTAACATATTCAGAAATCTCAATATATACAACACAAAAAACTAACCTGGGTAAAAATGGAATCCTTCCTTTCTCCAAGCAGATGGAGTAGCCCCAATACGACTAAGCCTGCATCTGGTGATAAAAAGATACATAAGTGCATAATAATAGGTGAATCTAACAAACTAAAGTTAAAGGGAAAAAACTTAACTGCATAAGGATGTTAGTGAATAGATGATCATATCAAATTGGACTGTAGGTAAAGTTGGGAAAACTTGCAGTGAGCAATTTCAAAAGATTAATGAAGTTCGGAGGCATCTGTTTGTATGAAATAGGTATATATGTATGAACAGCATTCTTCCATACTGATTATGTGTGTGTGTGTGTGTGTGAGAGAGAGAGAGAGAGAGAGAGAGAGAGAGAGAGAGAGAGAGAGAGAGAGAGAGAGAGTTCTGTACACCTATTAATATCTTTGCCATCACTTAATTCTTTATGACATTTAGCCAGAAATTTGGTAGAGGAGCAGGACTTGAACAATCAAGAGTTAATATCTGGAGAGAGAATGGTGCAGGCAGTATAGCTAGACAGGTCATGCCAGTTTAATACAATGTTTGGATTTTGCAGGCAACATAATTTCCTGAATAGTATGCAGAATGATGAAGTTTGGAAAAGTGAAAGTGGCCAACGATGGAAAGTATATATATATATATATATATATATATATATATATATATCTATATATATATATATATATATATATATATATATATATATATATATATATATATATATATATATATACTAGCTACCAGCTACTGAAATAAACACGGTGAATTAGATATTATTACTCACATTTACTTTCATCGTGCTCATAGAGTTCAAGTAAAGTTTTCAAATATAGGGGAAGACGCTGATTACCCCCGCCGTTTACCCGTCAGTGACTACCTCGGCCAGCGCTCAGGAGGCAAAGCGAACCATTAAGGGCGAGCGAAATACCCCTGCCGATTACCCACACACCTCGGCCAGCGCTCACGAGGCCTGAGTCCGGTTCTCCCGCCTTTTACGCGTCAGTTACTGCCTCGGACAGCGCTCAAGAGGCAAAGCGAACCATTAAGGGAGAGCGGCCTACCCCCGCCGATGACCCGCTGGCCTCTGCCAGCGCTCGCGAGGCCTGAGTCCGTTACTCCCGCCGTTAACCCGTCAGTGACTGCCTCGGCCAGCGCTCAAGAGGCAAAGCGAACCATTAATGGCAGCGACCTACACCCGCCGATTACCCGCTGGCCTCGCCCAGCGCTCACGAGGACTGAATCCGTTACTTCCGCCGTTTACCCGTCAGTTACTGCCTCAGTCAGCGCTTAAGAGGGAAAGCGAACCATTAAGGGCGAGCGAAATACCCCTGCCGATTACCCGCTGGCCTCGGCCAGCGCTCGCGAGACCTGAGTCCGTTATTCCCGCCGTTTACCCGTCAGTGACTGCCTCGGTAAGCGCTCAAGAGGCAAAGCGAACCATTAAGGGCGAGCAACCTACCCCCGCCGACTACCCGCTGGCCTCAGCCAACGCTCGCGAGCACCGAGTTCGTTACTCCCGCCGTTTACCCGTCAGTTACTGCCTCGGCCAGCAATCAAGAAGCAAAGCGAACCATTATTAAGGGAGAGCGACCTACCTCCGCCGATTACCCGCTTGCCTCGTCCAGCACTCACGAGGCAAAACGAACCTTTATTAAGTGCGAGCGAGCTACCCCCGCTGATTAAGCGCTTGCCTCGGCCAGCGCTTATGAGGCAAAACGAGCCATCAGGTGCTGGCGCGTTAACCCCCCCCCCCCCCCCGTTTACCCGCCACACGATTCATGACTGAGAGCCTCCTCCAGCGCACAAGACGCAAAGTTTACCCGACACACACCAAATTGTATGTCGTATGAAGTGTCTTCATGACCAGTCCGTTACTCCCGCCGTTTACTCGTCAGTGACTGCCTCGGCCAGCGCTCAGGAGGCAAAGAGAACCATTAAGGGCGAGCGAAATACCCCTGCCGATCACCCGCTGGCCTCGGCCAGCGCTAGCGAGGCCTGAGTCCGTTACTCCCGCCGTTTACCAGTCAGTTACTGCCTCGGCCAGCGCTCAAAAGGCAGATCGAACCATTATTAAGGGAGAGCGACCTACCTCCGCTGATTACCCGCTTGCCTCGTCCAGCACTCACGAGGCAAAACGAACCATTATTAAGTGCGAGGGAGCTACCCCTGCTGATTACCTGCTTGCCTCGTCCAGCGCTCACGAGGCAAAACGAGCCATCAGGTGCTGGTGCGTTAACCCCTTCCCCCCACCCCCGTTTTCCCGCCTCACGATTCATGACTAAGGGCCTCCTCCAGCGCTCAAGCCGCAAAATTTACAGGCCACACACCAAATTGTATGTCGCGAATGAAGGGCCAGTGTCTCCTTGACTTCTCCGTTACTCCAACAGTTTACCCGTCACTCGAGAAGTCGGTGACTGCCTCGGCCAGCGCTCCGGAGGCAAAGCGAAACATTAAGGGCGAGCGACCTACCCCCGCCTATTACTCGCTGGCCTCGGCCAGCGCTCGCGAGGCCTGAGCCCGCTACTCCCGCCGTTAACCCGTCAGTGACTGCCTCGGCCAGCGCTCAAGAGGCAAAGCGAACCATTAAGGGGAGCGACCTACACCCGCCGACTACCCGCTGGCCTCGCCCAGCGATCGCGAGGACTGAATCCGTTACTCCCGCCGTTTACCCGTTAGTGACTGCCTCGGCCAGCGCTCAAGAGGCAAACCGAACCATTAAGGGCGAGCGACCTACCCCCGCTGATTACCCGCTGGCCTTGGCCAGCGCTCGCGAGGCCTGAGTCCGTTACTCCCGCCGTTTACCCGTCAGTGACTGCCTCGGCCAGCGCTCAGGAGGCAAAGCGAACCATTAAGGGCGAGCGACCTACCCCCGCCGATTACCCACACACCTCGGCCAGCGCTCGCGAGGCCTGAGTCCGGTTCTTCCGCCGTTTACGCGTCAGTTACTGCCTCGGACAGCGCTCAAGAGGCAAAGCGAACCATTAAGGGCGAGCGGCCTACCCCCGCCGATGACCCGCTGGCCTCTGCCAGCGCTCGCGAGGCCTGAGTCCGTTACTCCCGCCGTTAACCCGTCAGTGACTGCCTCGGCCAGCGCTCATGAGGCAAAGCGAACCATTAAGGGGAGCGACCTACACCCGCCGATTACCCGCTGGCCTCGCCCAGCGCTCACAAGGACTGAATCCGTTACTTCCGCCGTTTACCCGTTAGTGACTGCCTCGGCCAGCGCTCAAAAGGCAAAGCGAACCATTAAGGGCGATCGACCTACCCCCGCCGATTACCCGCTGACCTCGGCCAGCGCTCGTAAGGTCTGAGTCCGTTACTTCCGCCGTTTACCCGTCAGTGACTGCCTCGGCCAGCGCTGAGGAGGCAAAGCGAACCATTAAGGGCGAGCGAAATACCCCCGCCGATTACCCGCTCACATCGGCCAGCGCTCGCGAGGCCTGAGTCCGTTACTCCAGCCGTTTTCGCGTCAGTTACTGCCTCGGTCAGCGCTCAGGAGGCAAAGCGAACCATTAAGGGCGAGCAACCTACCCCCGCCGATGACCTGCCGACCTCGGCCAGCGCTCGCGAGGCCTGAGTCCGTTACTCCCGCTGTTTACGCGTCAGTTACTGCATCGGCCAGCGCTCCCGAGGCAAAGCGAACCATTAAGAGCGAGCGACCTACCTCCGCCGATTACCCGCTGGCCTCGGCCAGCGCTCGCGAGGGCTGAGTCCGTTACTCCCGACGTTTACCCGTCAGTTACTGCCTCGGCCAGCGCTCAAGAGGCAAAGCGAACCATTAATAAGTGAGAGCGACCTACCTCCGCCGATTACCCGCTTGCCTCGTCCAGCACTCTCGAGGCAAAACGAACTATTATTAAGTGCGAGCGAGCTACCCCCGCTGATTACCCGCTTGCCTCGTCCAGCGCTCACAAGGCAAAACGAGCCATCAGGTGCTGGCGCTTAACCCCCCCCCCCCCGCCACACACCAAATTGTATGTCGCGAATGAAGGGCCAGTGTCTCCTTGACTTCTCCGTTACTCCAGCCGTTTAACCGTCACTCGAGAAGTTGGTGACTGAATCGGGCAGCGCTCAGGAGGCAAAGCGAACCATTAAGGGCGAGCGACCTACCCCCGCCGATTACCCGCTGGCTTCGGCCAGCGCTCGGGAGGCCTGATTCCGTTACTCCCGCCGTTTACCCGACAATGACTGCCTCGGCCAGCGCTCAAGTGGCAAAGCGAACTATTAAGGGCGAGCGACCTACCCCCGCCGATTACCCGCTGTCCTCGGCCAGCGTTCGCGAGGCTTGAGTCCGTTGCTCCCGCCGTTTACTCGTCAGTGACTGCCTCGGCCAGCGTTCAAGAGGCAAAGCGAACTATTAAGGGCGAGCGACCTACCCCCGCCGATTACCCACTGGCCTCGGCCAGCGCTCGCGAGGCCTGAGTCTGTTACTCCCGCCGTTTACTCGTTAGTTACTGCCTCGGCCAGCGCTCAAGATGCACAGCGAACCATTATTAAGGGAGAGCGACCTACCTCCGCCGTTTAACCGCTTGCCTCGTCCAGCACTCACAAGGCAAAACGAACCATTATTAAGTGCGAGGGAGGTACACCCGCTGATTACCCGCTTGCCTCGTGGAGCGCTCACGAGGCAAAACGAGCTTTCAGGTGCTGGCGCGTTAACCCCCCCCCCACCCCCACCCCCACCCGTTTACCCAACACACGATTCATGACCCGCCACACACCAAATTGTATGTCGTATGAAGGGCCAGTGTCTCCTTGACTTGTCCGTTACTTCAGTCGTTTACCCGTCATTCGAGCAGTCGGTGATTGCTTCGGCCAGCGCTCAAGAGGCAAAGCGAACCATTATTAAGGGAGAGCGACCTACCTCCGCCGATTACCCGCTTGCCTCGTCCAGCACTCACGAAGCAAAACGAACCATTATTAAGTGCGAGCGAGCTACCCCCGCTGATTAAGCGCTTGCCTCGGCCAACGCTCGCGAGGCCAAAGTCCGTTACTCCCGCCGTTTACCCGTCACTCGATCAGTCAGTGACTGCCTCGGCCAGTGCTCACGAGGCAAAACGAACCATTAAGGGCGAGCAGGGATGGGTATTCTTATTCGAACACACTATTTGGGTGTATTCGTATTCGAATACTTGTCATCTGACATCAAAGTATTCGCATTCGTATTCGAATAATTGGGAAAAGTATTCGTATTCTTCGAATAACATGCCGAATAATCTTAAATCCATCATCATAAATAAGTTATTGTTCCTTCCAAGTTACAAATCTTCGTTCCTGTTTGTCCGACATGTATGATACAGGTCAGGTTAATTGCATTTCAACCAACTTGTGAGGCCTCTCTCGATCACTATATCCTTCCCCTACCGTTCACTCTTCCTTCCCTCATCCTCTAACGGTGTCATGACTTGTATGAGACCCGTATACCATCCTCCCTGTCCTCCCTCGTCCTTGCTAGCTAGCTGAATCTACGAGACCGATATGTACATTCACCCTGGGCGCTTCTTACCAGTACCAGTATTCTCCCTCAGTCTGTCTCACACTCTCACTCAGTTAAGTTCTCGTCTTTGTTACTAATACACAGTAGTCATGTCTAGTCCTCCAGCCAAGCAGACACGACAGCCGTATATGCAGAAATACACAGAGAAATGGGGAAGCGACCTGTTGTTTAAAAGTTGGCTGACAAGAAGCGGCAAGGGGCCTATGTATTTCCACTGTAAATAGTGTAATTCTGACGGAAAGGCGGGTAAATCAGAAATAGAAAAGCATGCTAGTTGAAAGTGCAAAACATATTGTTAGTGTACTTGTTATGCCTAGTGTTTGTAGAGAAAAGCATGCATGTATTGCTGGAACTTGTGACAGCTGACATCTACAAAACTTCAGATCTACAGGAATAGCAGTCATTCTAGGTAGGCAAAACAGGAAGCTCTGCAAGTCTGCCATGAGTGTGCTTTCGATGGTAATTAAAATACGCTACCGCAGCCATGAGATATTCCTACGAATAACTTCGGGAGAAAAGGAGCATTTTGGGTCAGTCCGTGCTCCCTATCTCGTGTAATGTGTATATTATAACATACATGTGAATGTGTGAATGTATGTCGTATCGCCTTGGCCCTGCGGCGCCAGGACGTTACACACAGACGCTACGTTGTGCTTAGGAGGTGCTCCTTGCCGTAGGAACGGTATTGATTCAGCAAGCATGGTGCCGCTGGCCGCTTCTGTCCCGGGAGACGCCGGGGCAGAACAGAGCGAGCGGCTGGCGAGAGCACAGGGCTTTGGTGGTTGGTGAGTTTGCCAGTGAGTTTGGGACGAAACACCCCTATCATGCGTTTGGATTTTTTCGTGACGTCAAACTTTTCCCTGCCGTCTGACGGTCTTCTTGGGTTGTCGTCACTGAGGTCTAACCGCTGGTAATTCTTCCAGATAGTAATACAGTAAGGTTTCAAGGGAGGTGTTTCAAGGCCATGGATCAACCTGTGCGCCTCGCTTCTCCCTGGGAAAGAAAAGAAATACCCAGCAAGGGTTGGGAAAGTGTTTCTCCTGAGTCGGTAGTGCATACCGTGCCGACTCTTTCCACGGTGCCGGTGCATGGCGCTGGCACCACCTCACTTCATGGTCAACCACCAACACCAGCTGACGTTTGCAGGGGATGGAAAAATGTCAATGCGATAGTCGTGGGAAATCCCTCATCTGCCTAGAAGGGCCTAGTCGTGTCAACACGCTAGCGATAGAGTCCACCCTTAACACGGTGCGCGAGGGAGGTAGGACCGTAGCTTTAGTGGTTAATGCCACTGGCGGTCCGGTTAAACTCAGAAATGGAGTCATTTTGGGTCGCTCTTTAGCGTTCGACGGACAGGTGTCCCCAGACCCTTTAGAGTTAAAGCGGCCTTGTATCGGCGCAGTGGGTCAACCAGCCGCCGGCGACACATCTTGTCAGGCCTCATCTGTCGATTATTTAGTCAAAGTGGTCGATTATCAAGAGCTTAAGGGCCCGCTTCTGAAGGTTTTACATCAGTATCGTGATGTCATTGCCCTGCCCGGTGAACCTTTAAGTGCGACTGCTACGACAGAACACAACATTAGGGTTAAACCCGACACCAAACCGGTGTGCATTCCTGCGTACAGACTCCCACAGTCAAAGGCAGGTTGTAGATGAACAGGTTTAAGATATGTTGGACCAGGGTGTTATTCAGCATTCCCGATCTCCGTGGAACTCGCCCTTGTTTCTAGTCCCTAAAAAGGACCGAAGTTTCAGGCCTGTCATCGATTTTAGGAAAGTAAATGAGGTGACTGAGGATGATAGGTACCCTCTGCCTGTTTTAGGTGACTTGTTAATGTCCCTGGGGCAAGGGAATACTATTTTCAGTAGTCTTGACCTTTTAAGTAGGTACTGGCAGGTGCCGATGGCAGCTGAATCCAAAGAGATTACAGCCTTCAGTACCCCTAGCGGTCATTTTGAATGGTTAAGGATGCCATTCGGCCTCAAAACCGCACCCATTACTTTTCAGAGGATGATCAACACATTGTTCTCAGACATGATAGGCAAAGAAGTCTATGCATATATAGATGATTTAATCATCTGCAACAAGGATGGTGCCAGTCACCTATACTCCCAACGCCTTTGTGGTCTGGGAGGCTGTGGTCCGACCTGAGGTGGAGCCCGTCTGAGCGTTGCCACTTCTACGTTTCGTCCACCCATAGCTGTCCTAAAAATAGCTTGACGATCCCTAGAGAGCTTTCCCTCGCCCTAATTGCTCTAGAGCTCCGCCCTCCCCCCCCGCCTCTCTCTCTCTCTCTCTCTCTCTCTCTCTCTCTCTCTCTCTCTCTCTCTCTCTGATGGATGGATGCACGTTTATCGTAATGATTATATTATTAATAACTATAATAATAATAATAATAATAATAATAATAATAATAATAATAATAATAATTGTAATAATGATCATAAAAATAATGGTAATAATTATTAATAATAATAATAATTAAAATAATAATAATAATGATAATAATAATAATAATATTGATAATTATGATAATCATTTTGACTTTTTTTCCACACCACCTCTGGGGTAAAAGTCATAGGTGCGTTTTTTTTATAGAGGTATCCCCTGTAGGCCTAATCCTCTCTGGTGCTTACTCAGATAACTCGTCGTCTGAGCTCTCTTCGATGTTGACAACGAATGACTCCACAAATCTCTCAACCGCTATGTCTTGTCTTGCATCTTGTTCTTGAAGCTCTTCTGCATGCCTCACTGCCTGCTTCCAGTTTTCTGGTGTTATACTGTCGACAGCTTCTTCAACCAAAGGCTTCAGTTCAGCAGATTTGAAAGTGTTTTTCTTTGCAACGTAACACTTGACCTGAGCCCATATGAGCTCAATCGGGTTATACTGACAGTGGTATGGGGGCAGCCGTACAACCTTATGTCCTGCCTCTGCAGCAATAGCATCGATGACATAAGTTTTCTTGCCATTGCAGAGTTTCTTTGCAAGGTCATAGAGCTCCACCTTCAGCATGTCGTCCCGTGGTTGTGCTCCCTTCGCTATCAGCCACTCCTTAATGGCTTCTTTTCTCCATGCTGTAGTTGGGTTTCTTTCTAGATGAACAGAATGATAGGATGCATTGTCCATCACAATGACTGAGTTCTGGGGGATATTTGGGAGCAGCTTAGTCTCAAACCATTCTTGAAACACTGTAGCATTCATCTGCTTGTGGTAGTCGCCGTCATTTTTCGCCTGGAAAATGTGCCTTGCATTCGGAACAAACCCTTCTTTGGTTCCTGCATGGACAATAATCAATCTGCTTCCTTTACCAGTAGGCGGGTTCACTCCTGTTGCTTTGTCAGAAGAGGTGTCAATCCAACATTTTCCGACAGTGTAGTTTTGATTTACCCATGTTTCATCAAGGTAAACATAGTTTTCAAATGACTGTTTGCACTGCCGCATTTGTCTTAAAAATCTGGTGCGAGTCAGTGCCACATCACTTCGCTCCATAAGGAACTTGCGGCCATCAATCTTCGAAAATTTAAATCCTATTTTCAATAATACTTTTCGAAGGGACTCGACGCTGCCTTTGTAGGATATTTTTTCCCGGAGAATCTCCGTGATTTTGGAAACTGTAGGGATTTCCTTCCTTTCATATAACTCCAAAACAGTTCTTCTCAGGACACACTGATCAAAATCATCGAAATTTGTCACTGTTGCCGGCTGAGTTTTTTTCGGTGAATGGAACACAGGCTTTTGATGTTCATCTTCTGTCTCCCATTGCTGGTTTAGTTTTGAGCAAATTCTTTTAACTGTACTTTGGCTTACTTTAGTGGCACTGGCTGTCCGAGCAAGAGCTTGCGTGACTGGCAGTAAAGGTCCTCGGTTGGCTTTCTCATCCAAGAAATATCGATTTACGTTGTAAATCACTTCCTTTGGCTGCGAAGACGAGCACTCTGAGGGGTGGCGGCGGCAGGTCTCTCCATGATGCAGGAACAATCAGGAATGACCGATTCATGTGGATAGGAAGAGTGGAGGAAGCAGGGCATTAATCCGACTCCACCCATTCCCCTCACATCCAGCTCTAATCTCATTCCACACCTTGTTTCAGGCAGGGGATTAAAAAGGTGTGGCAGGCACCAGGTGCGAAGAGGACTCCAAGTGGGGTGTGGTCACCCCCCGCACAAAAGAGAGAGAGAGAGAGAGAGAGAGAGAGAGAGAGAGAGAGAGAGAGAGAGAGAGAAAGTTTACCTATCTGCACTTTATTTATTTTGTCAATTGGAATGTTAATGGACACACACACACACACACACACACACACACACACACACACACACACACACACACACACTTAATTTTTTTATTTTGTGTTTTTTCTTATTTAATCTATTTTTTCTTTTTTTTTCCCTTAATGATTATCTTCTGTCCTTTGCTTTTTATTTGATTTGTTTTGTCTCTTTCATGTGTCTTTCTTTCTTTTTCTTTCTTTCTTTATCTTCTTATTTCTTCTTTCTCATTAAATTTATTCCTCATTTTTTATCCTCTTTTTCTCTTTCGTTTCTTTTTTTTCTTCTATTCTCTTCCTTTCTTCCTCCCCATTTTCGTCAATTCTTTGTTTTTTCCTTTGTTTTTTACTGTTTTTTTTTTTTTGTTAACTTGTATCTTCCCTTTATCACATTCCTCTTTTTTCCTCTCTGTTTCTATTCTTGTTTTCTTTCCCATCTCCTTCCTTCTCTTCCCACCTTTCTCCTCCTTCTTTCCCTGACAGTTCGGCCTGTCCTTCACAATGGGATAATCCCCTCGTCTCCTCCCTTCTTCCCCCTCCTTGACCCGCCAGCCAGGTGACCCATGTGCTGCGTGGGCCGGCAGCGTCGCAGAGCTGAGGTGTCACATCCAATAAAAAAACATAATGGTCATTTGCTTTTAGAACAAACACCTTGACGATTACAAACGTATACAGCTTTGTTGTTGCATTTAGTATTTACGACATACTTCATTGATGCTTAACAAAGCGAGAAACACTTGGCCATCACCGTGGTGGGCACCTGAGCGGCAACGCTGGAGGAGTTCCTCAGCCGCGCCGGAGAGACCAGAAAGGCTTTTTTATAGTATAGCAAAACTAGAAGCGGTTCTGCTTAAACTCAGAGGCGCTGGCCTTAAGGCCAAGCTGACTAAATGTGAATTTTTAAAGGCGAAAATCACCTTTTTAGGCCACACTGTTGATGGAGATGGTATCCACACGATGGACGATAAAATATCGGCCATAAATAATTTTTCGCAACCCCAAACCGTCGAAAACTTTCGGTCTTTCCTTAGGTTGTCCGGCTACTATAGGCCTTTCTTACAAGGTTTTGCCAAAATTGCTTCACCTTTAACGCAACTTCTAAAGAAAGAGTTACCTTTTCATTGGAATGCCCCACAACACAAGAGTTTTACAGACTTGAAGTCAGCGTTAATCAACGCTCCAGTCTTGGCATTCCCGGACTACAACGTCCCTTTTACACTTTTTACAGATGCCTCAGCCCTGGGTCTTAGTGCTGTTTTGATGCAACCGGACGCTCGCGGTAAAAATCGCGCTATTGCGTACGCAAGTCGTACTTTAAACCAGGCTGAGTCGAACTATTCAGTGACCCACCAGGAAACCCTAGCGGTTGTTTGGGCTCTTAAACATTTTAGGGATATTATCCTTGGCTATCCTATCACTGTCTTTACGGACCACGCGCCAGTCACCGAGCTTTTTAAGGGTAGAAACCTCACCGGTCGCCTCGCCCGGTGGTACCTGACTATCCAGGAGTTTGGGCCAACCTTTAAGTATTTACCTGGCCGCGCGAATGTCGTCGCGGATTCACTGTCTAGGAACGTACCTGTTGGCTCAGTGGCAGTAGCGCTTACTGAAATTCAAAATTTCAGTCTTAAGGATTTAGCAGCAGCCCAGCGTCGCCATGACGTTTGGGGTAAGGTAATATACGCTCTGGAGTCGGGTGACGAAACAAGTCTCCCGCCACTACCTATGTCTTTTTCACAATTTTTCTTGTCACAGGACGGTGTCCTGTGCCGCTACTGGCCCCGCAAAAAGGAGTCTGTCGCACAGTTTGTGATACCGCAGTGTTATGTACCGGCGGTGCTAAATTTAGTTCATGACGCGGTCATTGCTGGTCACCCGGGGAGGGAGCGCACACTAACAGCGGCCCGAGCGGTCTATTTTTGGCCAACTATGCGTGTAGATATTGACGCGTATGTGGCTAAGTGTGTCAAGTGTGCCCAACATAAAGGGACGGTGCTTAGGCCTGCGCCGATCCTAGAATACCCGCCCCCTGCCCGGCCTTGGGATGTAGTTTCTATTGACTTGCTACAGCTTCCCGCCAGCCACCAGAGCTCTAGGTACCTCTTAGTTTGTGTAGACCACTTGTCTCGGTACGTTGTTTTAGCCCCAGTGCAAGATAAATCTCCTAAGACCATTGCTCATGCCCTGAAAACTCATCTAATTTGTCCGTATTCCACACCTAGAGTGTTTTTAAGTGATAATGGAACCGAGTTTCGAAATCAGCTTTTAGCAGAAATATGCAAACAGTTTGCCATTACACAATCTTTTACAGTCAGTTATCACCCAGATAGCAACGGCCTTGTTGAGCGCGCGAATAGGAAGATTTTAGATGTCTTGCGCCCGGTCGTTAGCGGACTTCAGCATACCTGGGAGGACTGGCTAGCATATGTTGCAGCAAGCATAAACAGCAGTGTTTGTGAGTCAACGGGACAATCTCCCCACTACATAATTTTTGGGGTTGAGAAGAGACTCCCGTATGACCTGCTTAGTAGTTCTCATTCACCTGTATATAATGTAGATGATTATTCTAAGGTTCAACTCAAGGTTTTCACGGATATTGATAGAGAAGTCAGAAAGAGACTACAGGCTATATCTGAGGCTATGTGCTTGCAGCAACACAAGCGTGCCGCCCCTGTTTCCTTGAAAGTGGGTGACTTTGTTATGATTCGAGTCCCAGAGAGACATTCAAAGTTGTCCGAGGCAGTAACCGACTGCTCGAGTGACGGGTAAACGGCTGGAGTAACAGACACGTCAAGGAGACACTGGCCCTTCATTCGACATACAATTTGGTGTGTGGCATGTAAACTTTGCGTCTTGAGCGGTGGGCGAAGCCCTCAGTCATGAATCGTGTGGCGGGTAAACGGGGTGTGGGGGGGGGGGGGGTATCGCGCCAGCACCTGATGGTTCGTTTTGCCTCGTGAGCGCTGGACGAGGCAAGCGGGTAATCAGCAGGGGTAGCCTGCTCGCACTTAATAATGGTTCGTTTTGCTTAGTGAGTTCTGGACGAGGCAAGTGGGTAATCGGCGGAGGTAGGTCGCTCTCCCTTAATACTGGTTCGCTTTGCCTCTTGAGCGCTGGCCGAGGCAGTAACTGACGGGTAAACGGCGGGAGTAACGGACTCAGGCCTCGCGAGCGCTGGCCGAGGCCAGCGGGTAATCGGCGGGGGTAGGTCGCTCGCCCTTAATGGTTCGCTTTGCCTCTTGAGCGCTGGCCGAGGCAGTCACTGACGGGTAAACGGCGGGAGTAACGAATTCAGGCCTCGCGAGCGCTGGCCAAGGCCAGCGGGTAATCGGCGGGGGTAAGACGCTCGCGCTTAATGGTTCGCTTTGCCTCTTGACCGCTGGCCGAGGCAGTCACTGACGGGGAAACGGCGGGAGTAACGGACTCAGGCCTTGCGAGCGCTGACCTAGTCCAGCGGGTAATCGGAGGGGGTAGGTCGCTCGCCCTTAATGGTCCCCTTTGCCTCCAGAGCGCTCGCCGAGGCAGTCACCGACTGCTCGAGTGACGGGTAAACGTCTGGAGTAACGGACAAGTCACTGGCCCTTCATACGACATACAATTTGGTGTGTGGCAGGTAAACTTTGCGTCTTGAGCGCTGAACGAGACCCTCAGTCATGAATCGTGTGGCGGGTAAACGTGTGTGTGTGTGGGGAGGAGGGGCCGCGGCACCACCTGATGGCTCGTTTTGCCTCGTGTGTGCTGGACGAGGCAAGCGGGTAATCTGCGGAGGTAGGTCGCTCTCCCTTAATAATGGCTCGATTTCCCTCTTGATCGCTGGCCGAGGCAGTCACTGACGGGAAAACGGCAGGAGTAACGGACTCAGGCTTCGCGAGCGCTGGGCGAGGCCGGTAGGAATTCGGCTGGGGTAGCTCTCGCCCTTACTGCTTCGCTTTGTCTCTTGAGCGCTGGCCGAAACAGTCACTGACGGGTAAACGGCGAGAATAACGGACTCAGGCCTCGCGAGCGCTGGCCGAGGCCAGCGGGTAATCGGCGGGGGTTGGTCGCTCATCCTTAATGATTCCATTTGCCTCATGAGCGCGGGCCGAGGCAGTCAAGGACGGGTAAACGGGAGTAACGGACTCAGTCTTCGCGAGCGCTGGCCGAGGCCGGAAAGTATTCGGCTGGGGTAGCTCTCTCGCCCTTAATGGTTCGCTTTGCCTCTTGAGCGCTGGCCGAGGCAGTCACTGACGGGTAAACGGCGGAAATAACTGACTCGGCCTCGTTAGCGCTGGCCGAGGCCAGCGGGTAATCGGCGGGGGTTGGTCGCTCATCCTTAATGATTCCCTTTGCCTCCTGAGCGCCGGCCGAGGCAGTCACCGACTGCTCGAGGGACGGGTAAACGGCTGGAGTAACGGACAAGTCAAGAAGACACTAGCCCTTCATACGACATACAATTTGGTGTGTGCCGGGTAAACTTTGCGTCATGAGCGCTGGACAAGGCCCTCAGTTATGAATCGTGTGGCGGGTAAACGGGGGGAGGGGGGGGGGATAACGCGCCAGCACCTGATGGCTCGTTTTGCCTCGTGAGCGCTGGACGAGGTAAGCGGGTAATCGGCGGAGGTAGGTCGCTCTCCCTTAAAATGTTTCGCTTTGCCTCTTGAGCGCTGGCCGAGGCAGTAACTGACGGGTAAATGGCGGGAGTAACGGACTCAGCAGGCCTTTTGAGCGCTGGCCGAGGACAGCGGGTAATCGGCGGGGAAAGGTCGCTCGCACTTAATGGTTCGCTTTACCTCTATAGCGCTAGCCGAGGCAGTGACTGACGGGTATAGGGCAGGAGTAACGGACTCAGGCCTCGCGAGCGCTGGCCGAGGCCAGCGGGTAATCGGCGGGGTAGGTCGCTCGCTCTTAATGGTTCGCTTTGAATCTTGAGCGCTGGCCGAGGCAGTCACTGTCGGGTAAACGGCGGGAGTAACCGACTCAGGCCTCGCGAGCGCTGGCCGAAGCCAGCGGGTAACCGGCGGGGGTAGGTCGCTCACCCTTAATGGTTCGCTTAATGGCCCTTAATACGACATACAATTTGGTGTGTGGCGGGTGAACTTTGCGTCTTGAGCGCTGGACGAGGCCGTCAGTCATGCATCGTGTGGCATGTAAACGGAGGGGGGGGGGGGGGATAACGCGCCAGCACCTTATGGCTCGTTTTGCCTAGTGAGCGCTGGACGAGGCAAGCGGGTAATCGGCGAAGGTAGGTCGCTCTCCCTTAATAATGGTTGGCTTTGCCTCTTGAGCGCTGGCCGAGGCAGTAACTGACTGGTAAACGGCGGGAGTAACGGACTAAGGCCTCGCGAACGCTGGCCGAGGCCAGCGGGTAATCGGTGGGGGTAGGTCGCTCGCCCTTAATGGTTCCCTTTGCCTCTTGAGCGCTGGCCGAGGCAGTCACTGACGGGTAAACGGCGGGAGTAACGGACTCAGGCCTCGCGAGGGCTGGCCGAGGCCAGCGGGTAATCGGCGGGAGTAGGTCGCTCGCCCTTAATGGTTCGCTTTGCCTCTTGAGCGCTGGCCGAGGCAGTCACTGACGGGTAAACGGCGAGAGTAAAGGACTCAGGCCTCGCGAGCGATGGCCAAGGCCATCTGGTAATCGGCGGGGGTAGGTCGCTCGCCCTTAATGATTCCCTTTGCCTTGTAAGCGCTGGCCGAGGCGGTCACCGACTGCTCGAGTGACGGGTAAACGGCTGGAGTAACGGACAAGTCAAGGATACACTGGCCCTTCATACGACATACAATTTGGTGTGTGGCGGGTAAACTTTGCGCCAGCACCTGATGGCTCATTTTGCCTAGTGAGCGCTGGACGAGGCAAGCGGGTAATCAGCAGGGGTAGCTCGCTCGCACTTAATAATGGTTCTTTTTTCCTCGTGAGTGCTGGACGAGACAAGCGGGTAATCGGTAGAGGTAGGTTGTTATCCCTTAATAATGGTTCCCTTTGCCTCCTGAGCGCCTGCCGAGGCAGTAACTGACGGGTAAACGGCGGGTGTAACGGACTCATGCTCGCGAGCGCTGGTCGAGGCCGGAGAGTAGTCGGGTGGGGTAGGTCGCTCGCCCTTAATGGATCCCTTTGCCTCTTGAGCGCTGGCCGAGGCAGTCACTGACGGGTAAACGGCGAGAGTAACGGACTCAGGCCTCGCGAGCAATGGCCGAGGCCAGCGGGTAATCGGTGGGAGTAGGTCGCTCGCCCTTAATGGTTCGCTTTGCCTTCTGAGCGCTGGCCGAGGCGGTCACCGTCTGCTCGAGTGACGGGTAAACGTCTGGAGTAACGGACAAGTCAAGGATACACTGGCCCTTCATACGACATACAATTTGGTGTGTGGCGGGTAAACTTTGCGCCAGCACCTGATGGCTCATTTTGCCTAGTGAGCGCTGGACGAGGCAAGCGGGTAATCAGCAGGGGTAGCTCGCTCGCACTTAATAATGGTTCTTTTTGCCTCGTGAGTGCTGCACGAGGGAAGCGGGTAATCGGCGGAGGTAGGTCGCTCTCCCTTAATAATGGTTCGCTTTGCCTTTTGAACGCTGGCCGAGGAAGTAACTGACGGGTAAACGGCGGGAGTAACGGACTCAGGCCTCGCGAGCGCTGGCCGAGGCCAGCGGGTAGTCGGCGGGGGTAGGTTGCTCGCCCTTAATGGATCCCTTTGCCTCTTGAGCGCTGGCCGAGGTAGTCACTGACGGGTAAACGGCGAGAGTAACGGACTCAGGCCTCGCTAGGGCTGGCCGAGGCCAGCGGGTAATCGGAGGGCGTAGGTCGCTCGCCCTTAATGGTTCGCTTTGCCTCTTGAGCGCTGACCGAGGCAGTCACTGACGGGTAAACGGCAAGAGTAACGGACTCAGGCCTCGCGAGCGATGGCCGAGGCCAGCGGGTTATCGGTGGGGGTAGGTCGCTCGCCCTTAATGGTTCGCTTTGCCTTCTGAGCGCTGGCCGAGGCGGTCACCGACTGCTCGAGTGACTGGTAAACGGCTGGAGTAACGGACAAGTCAAGGATACAATGGCCCTTCATACAACATACAATTTGGTGTGTGGCGGGTAAACTTTGCTTCTTGAGCGCTGGACGAGCCCCTCAGTCATAAATCGTGTGGCGGGTAAACGGGGGGGGGGAGGGGGTAAGGCGGAAGCAGACGAAGCAAGCGGGTAATCAGCGGGGGTAGCTCTCTCGCACTTAATAATGGTTCGTTTTGCCTCGTGAGTGCTGGACGAGGCAAGCGGGTAATCGGCGGAGGTAGGTCGCTCTCCCTTAATAATGGTTCGCTTTCCCTCCTGAGCGCCTGCCGAATCAGTAACTGACGGGTAAACGGCGGGAGCAACGGACTCAGGCCTCGCGAGCGCTGGCCGAGGCCGGAGGGTAGTCGGGTGGGGTAGCTCTAAGCCCTTAATGGTTGGCTTTGCCTCTTGAGCGCTGGCCGAAGCAGTCTCTGACGGGTAAACGGCGGGAGTAACGGACTCAGGCCTCGCGAGCGCTGGCCGAGGCCAGCGGGTATTCGGCAGGGGTAAGTCGCTTGCCCTTAATGTTTCGCTTTGCCTCTTGAGCGCTGACCGAGGCAGTCACTAACGGGTAAACGGCGGGAGTAACGGACTCAGGCCTCGCGAGCGCCTGCCGAGGCCAGCGGGTATTCGGCAGGGGTAAGTCGCTTGCCCTTAATGGTTCGCTTTGCCTCCCGAGCGCCGGCCGAGGCAGTCACCGACTGCTCGAGTGACGGGTAAACGGCTGGAGTAACGGACAAGTCAAGGAGACACTAGCCCTTCATACGACATACAATTTGGAGTGTGGCGGGTAAACTTTGCGTCATGAGCGCTAGACGAGGCCCTCAGTTATGAATCGTGTGTCGGGTAAACGGGGGGGGTGGGGGTGGGGTGGGGTGGGGGGGTGACGCGCCAGCACCTGATGGCTCGTTTTGCCTCGTGAGCGCTGGACGAGGCAAGCGGGTAATCAGCGGGGGTAGCTCGCTCGCACTTAATAATGGTTCGTGTTGCCTCTTGAGCGCTGGCCAAGGCCAAGCTCGGTATGTCTTAAGTTGAAGGAATTCCTAGGGACATCTCATGACTGGGGTAGCGTATTTTCAAGTTGCTCACTTTTAGTCCAGGAGAAAAGGAGCATTTTGGGGTGCTCAGCTCAATTCGTGCTCCCTATCTCGCTCATTCCAGTCCCACCACGGAAATCGGACTTTCAGGGACTGGAATGAGCGAGATAGGGAGCACGGACTGAGTTGAGCACCTCAAAATGCTCCTTTTCTCCCGGACTGAAACTGAGCAACATACCTACACTAAGCAAGTGTATATTTAATGTGGTTGAACTGTTATGTGTACGGTGCTAATTGATTGAAAATACGATCACGCAGACATGTCCCTAGGAATATCATCAATTTTAGATATTCCTACGCTCGCAAGTGGATAGTTAATGTGGTTCAACTGTAATCTCTGATGGTGCTAATTACTTGAAAATACGCTACCCCAGTCATGAGATGTCCCTAGGAATTCCTTCAACTTAAGACATACCGAGCTACGCAAGTCTACAATTAATTTGTTGTCGGTGCTAATTAAAATACGCTACCGCAGTCATGAGATATCCCTAGGAATAGCTTCGGGAGAGAACGAGCATTTTGGGATGCTCATCTCCGTGCTCCCTATCTCGCTCATTCCAGTCTCAGAAATTCCGATTTTCTTTGGTGGGTCGACTGGAGTAACGGAGAAGTCAAGGAGACACTGGCCCTTCATACGACATTCAATTTGATATGTGGCGGGTAAACTCTGCCTCTCGAGCGCTGGACGAGGCCCTCAGTCATGAATCGTGTGGCGGGTAAACGGCAGGGGTAACGCGCCGGCACCTGATGGCTCGCTTTGCCTCGTGAGCGCTGGCTGAGGCAAGCGGGTAATCTGCGGGGGTAGCTCGCTCGCCTTTAATAGTTCGTTTTGCTTCTTGAGCGCTGGACGAGGCAAGCTGAGCGAGCCCGTTCATGTTACTTAAGATGACAAGGACGCATCGGTCACGTATGAATTGGGACTGAGCCCGTTCACGTTATTTAAGATGACGAGGACGCATCGGTCACATATGAATTGGGACTGAGCCCGTTCACGTTACTTAAGATGACGAGGACGCATCGGTCACGTATGAATTGGGACTGAGCCCGTTCACGTTACTTAAGATGACAAGGACGCATCGGTCACGTATGAATTGGGACTGAGCACATTCAGGTTACTTAAGATGACGAGGACGCATCGGTCACGTATGAATTTGGACCGAAATCGTTCACGTTACTTAAGATGACAAGGACGCATCGGTCACGTATA
>NW_026110987.1:0-48455 GCF_024679095.1 Eriocheir sinensis | reverse complement strand
TCCGGCCGGCTCAAAGTGGGCGGGGCTAAAGGCTTTCAGTCCATGTGTGTGGGTGTATTTCGTCCGGCCTGGCCCCATGAGGTGGCCGGATGGCCATCGGTCTGTGTTTGAAAATCCCTCCCGCACGGCCTCACGCCTCACCGTGTGTGTGGCTCATTTGGCGCGGCCTTGAGGCGAGAAATCAGAGCGTCACTGGCAGCCGCCGTGTAAACGTTTGCAACACATACTACGTAGGGTCTCTGCAATTGAAATGTCAGACATTTGGCTAGTTAAGGAGTTCTGGGTGGACTTTATAGAACTTTATAAGGGCCAGCCATGCTTATGGAATGTGAGGCATAAATCATATGCAAACAGAGACATGAAAAACACAGCATATGAGATGCTTATCAATAAAATGAAGGAGAAAATTAAAGATGCAGACTGCGATATGGTGAAAAAGAAACTGAATAATATGCGCAGTTTCTTCAGAAAAAAGATGAAAAAAATTGAAGCATCTAAAAGATCTGGGTGCCATAGATAGCAGGTCAGCTTCAGGAAGTGGCTCAGTGTTATCAACACGGTGGCACGGCACAGAGTGTTTATTTTTCATGAGGCTGCCACACCGTGTGTGTGCCTCATCCAGCCGACGATGCCCCGCCCACTTTTATCAGCAGGATGGGCCAGGCTGGATCATGTGTGCCCGCCATGAGGTTAGCTGTCAGTCTGTTACCCCAGTGTCTGTTGGAGGTCTGTCTTTGATGCATCAGTAGGTCGATGTGGTCTGGAGGTGAAATGCCAGAATTTTCTCTCACACCAAGCAAGGGGGGTGGGGCTATGCCCCCCCTCTTAAAGTACCCCAACCAAACTCTATGACCTAACAGCTAACTGAGGGACACTGAACACAAGTAACCTGCGTTCGAACCTGCTTCATGTGTTTGTATGTGATACCAAACCTGCTTCACGCGTTCGTATGTGCTACCAGTAAGTGAATACATAGTCATATATGACGGTTGCAAGATTCCTATGACGTAAATTACTTACCGTTTAGATGCTTCATTATGACCTTAATACTGTAACGGGGGGCTTCGCCTCCTTCGAACCCACCTTTGGTGTGGAGAGAGTGAAATTGCATGGTTTCCGTACGTTGTAAAAAAACCCGGAATGTATGAAATTTCTCTACATCTGACTAATTAAGGAATTTCCCTACATCTAGGGTATTTTTTCAACCCCCCATAACTAAAAAACTATGCATTTGCGACGCATTTCATGTTTACCACCGCATTCCCCGAAGTCTCAATGGCCCCCTAGCCAATTTTGGTTGCGAGGAGTGAGTATGGGCAAACACTAGAATAATACCAAAATTAATTTAGACAGAGAAGGGAAGTTGTGTAGCGCCATGACCCACCTGATGGGCAAGCCTCCCATAACTCACTCAGAGAGAGGGGGGGTGCTTCTTTGGTCACCTGGTTAAGGAGTGGTTTTCCCATCTCACTGGTTGTGGGTTAGGTCCCTAGCTGGCACCAGCAAAATCCTTACCTGGTTTGGATTAATTTCTTGTGTGTTTTGTGACGCGCTGTGGTTGTGCGGAGATGTAGTGGAGTGAAATTCAGGGAATACATGAAGAGTGAAGCTTGCTGGTGTGTGTAGTAGAGAAGGTGGAGGCAGTGAGGGAGGCTGCGAAGGGTGAGACTGCTGGGACTGGTGTGGAGAGGAAAGGAGGTGCTGGAGGCAGTGAGTGAAGCTGGTTGGTGTGTGGAGAGAAGGTGGAGGCAGTGAAGGGTGAGACTGATATGACTGGTGTGGAGAGGAAAGGAGGTGCTGGAGGCAGTGAGTGGTGTGTGGAGAGAAGGTGGAGGCAGTGGTGGAGTATGCCTTACCCACCACCACCTCTCCTTGTTCGTCATAGTATTCCCATTTTTAACCACTTCCCGCCTTAATTACCTGTTCCTGCCCACGCCTCTTTCAAGCTTATATTTACCTTACCCTCGTGGATGGTGCTCCCTCACACTCTGGACAAGGAGAAAATGATGAAAATAATGACGCGTCTCTCGCTCGGGCACCCCCGCCGAAGCGCAAGGCGGAGACTCTTGCACGGGACCCCATATCACACACTGTCCTCCCTATCCTCAGCTGTCCCCCTTATCCAAACCTGTCCCTCCTATTCAATCTTGTCCCACCAACTTATCCAACCTTGTCCCATATCACGCACTGTCCAGCCTATCCTCAGCTGCTCCCCCTATCCAAGCCTGTCCCTCCTATTCAATCTTGTCCCATCCCCTTATCCAACCTTGTCCTATCTATCACTATATAGTTGTCTCATATCACACTGTCCTGTCTATCCTCAGCTGTCCCCCCTTTCCAAACCTGTCCTTCCAATTCAATCCTAGCGCCCTCCCCTTATCCAACCTCGTCCTTATCCAATCTTGTCCTTCCTATCCAACCGTGTCCTACCTATCCTCAGCTGTCCCCATATCTAATCCTGTCCCACCCCCTATCCATACCTATCCCCACTATCCTCAGCTGTTCCCCCTCCCCTCCTCTCACCATCTAATATGTAATGGTCAGCTGCCTTGTAATTACCCTACTAATGACCCTTTGACCTGACTCCCCTGACCCCAAATTATATATGTATGATTAAAAGAAATAATGAAAATAAAATGTACTATTATGTTTATTATGATTATTTCTCTCTTCTCCGTGTTCCCTCTGGCTAATGATGATGATGATGGTGTTATTCTCTCTCTCTCTCTCTCTCTCTCCTAATCTTACCTTACGGTGCTATATTAAGGGAAATCTACCTTAAATTTACCTTAGGGAGCCTCGGGAAGGGTTAATTTACCTTAGAAATGCCTTTAATTAATAATATCATCCAAGGTACAGAGGAGGAAGAGGAGGAAGGTGGTCACTGTTCAGCAAATGGCTGTTTGACAGATCCTTCATATTTTCGTGTTCTTCGTCTGTTTTGGTGAGTTTTCTGTGGCTGTAAGGCTGTGAAGAAGGGTGTGAGGCTGTGTGGAAGGCTGTGGGGCTGAGAGAGAGAGGGAGAGGGAGGGATGCTGTGAGGGAGATATGAGACTCTGGAGAGATGAGATGCTGGAGGGAGGCTGTGATCATTAGGGGAAGGGGATTAGGCCTTTTTCCTTCACTTTCAAGTACTTGCGCCTTCATGTTATGGTTGAGGGACATGCATTTCCTCCCAGAACTATAATATGGAAGCGGAATATCGGATTTTGGAGGCGTGGAGTCAATTACTTACTTATGTTTACTTATGTGTAGTCTAGAGGCTCACAGCCGCGGTGGTCCGCCACTGCTGGCCATCCTGGCGTCCCTGTCCTGTAGAGCCACTTGATCGGGTAGTGCATGGGAGGTGCGGCACTGGGCTGTGTACCCTGGCACAGGAGGTTCATCTGGCACCGTCTTCAGGAACTTGTCCAGTCCAGCCTTGAAGCTCTCTACTGGGCAGCCAGATAAGCCCCTGACCTCTTTTGGCAGCGGGTTGAAGATCCAAGGACCCTCTTCAGCCAGGCTGGCTGCCAGCATGGTCTTGATCACACAATTAGCCCAAAAGCTCCAGACATTCCAGGAGCCCACACGCAGAGCCCTCCGAAGGGTAACCCTGAGCCTGGTTCTGCAGGCTTCCCCCAAAACAAAGAGAGTGGCTAGTCCAGCGGTTCCCTAACTTTTCAGGCCACGCACCTCTGCCCAGCCTGTGACCGAGTCCACACACCCCCACCAAGATTCCACAGTACTAAGATCCCGTCAATTTCCTGGAATTTCATCCAGTTCTTACGAATTTTGTGCTAGCAAAGTATGAGGCTCTGAGCGATGGCTGTCAAAACTGAACGAATATGTACCTGTGGGGTGGATCAATGTGCTCCTCAGAGTCTGGGCAAGATTCAAACAGACAACAGACAACTCCCTCCGCTGAAGCGTACAGCAAACATTACTTTTAAAACAATGGCAGTTAATGATGTGTTTGATATTTTAATGAGACATAAAATCCGACATTACATATTCTTTTTTCCTTATGCCCCCAGCAAAACCAGATCGGGGTCAAGGCTCACACCACGACCCCGACCTCTACTTTATATTTTGTTTTAGGCAGGTATAGATTTTTGTGGGGGGAGGGGGTTGAAGCCCCTCCCCCCAACCAGCCAAGTTCAGGGGCTGGACTAACTGCTCACCAAGGGACTGGGACGGGGCAGCTCGGGGCGGACTATCGGGAGTGGAGGAAAGGATAGGAAGGGAAGGGAAGGGAAGGGAATGGAATGAAGGAAGGAAGGAAGGAAGGAAAGGAAAGGAAGGGAAGGAGAGGATAGGAAAGGAAAGGAAGGGAAGGAAGGAAAGAAGGGCGAGAGAAAGGACGATAAAGGGAGAAACTGATAAAATTAAAGATATGAAGAAAAGAGGAGATAAGACAAAGAGAGAGAGAGAGGAAGGGAGAGAGAAAGAGATAACAAGGAGGGAGATAAAAGAAGGGAGAGGAGAGAAGGAAGATGAAAGAGGAATAAGGAGGGAGAGAGAGAGAGAGAGAGAAATAATAAATAATAAATAATAATAATAATAATAATGAAAAATATATTAATAACCATCTTTATCCACAGCTCTGAAGAAGGAAGGAAGGCCATCTCAGAAGACCCAAGACCCAGTCACCCCAGTCCAAGGAAAGGTCGCAAGAGGTCAAGAAGGTCACAGTACGAAGGAAAGGGAAGGGAAGGGATAGGGAAGGAAAGGGAAGGAAGGAAAGGAAGGGAAGGAAAGGAAAGGGATAGGAGAGGGAAGGAAAGAGAAGGGAAAGGAAGGAAAGGAAAGAGAAGGATAAGGAAAGGAAGGATAGAGAAGGGAAAGGAAGGGAAGGGAAGGAAGGAGAGAGAAGGGAAGGAAAGGAAGGGAAGGAAAGGAAAGGAAAGGAAGGGAAGGAAAGGAAAGGAAAGGAAAGAGAAGGGAAGGAATGGAAAGGAATCAACAGAGAAGTACATATATAGTTCATCTTACAGTCACATACAGTTAGATGCATACAGTTACACTCACATAAATTTACATACAGTTTAGACGGGGCTTCGTGGTGCAGTGGTTAGCACACTCAGCTCACAACCTTTAGAGCCTGGGTTCGATTCCCGGACGGAGTGGACAAAATTGGGCAGCTTTTCCAATACCCTACGTCCCTGTCCACCCAGCAGTGTACCAGGTATTAATCGGGGGTTGTGTCCCGTCTCCTGCGATCTGTTCCCTTCTCCTATAATTCCTTCCCCTTCTGTCTCTCTCCGGCATATGACCACAGATGTTGCGCAGACTTAACCAAACTTTCCAACTTTTTATGACCTTCTCCATTATATCCGAAATCCATAATAAATTGGTCTGTTATATCTAGGGTTTACTGTATATGTATATGGTTAAGCTGTTGTAGTTACCAGAAGCAGGTGGTTCAAAAACTATTCTCGGTGCGTCCCCGTGGATTTCTCACCCTTTGACCTTGTCCGTTATATCCGAAATCCATTATGATCGGGTCCGTTATATCCAGGGTTTACTGTATTATGTATATAGTTAACCCGGTAGCAGCGACGGGCCAAATTTGTGGCTTTACCGTGTAGCAGCGACAGGCCAAATTTGTGCCATGATATAACCCCAAAAAAATAGATGATACATAATCTGATCATAAATGCTTTGATATATATTATGAAATGGTTTGTGTGAGGGGTGAATTTTTTTCTCATTTTTCTCGCTTAGAGGGACCATTAAGAAACATGTGATCCCCGCTGCTACCGGGTTAAGCTGTTGTAGTTACCAGAAACGGGTGGTTCAAAAACTATTCTTGGTTGGTCCCTGTGGATTTCTGACCCTCTGACCTTGTCCGTTATATCCGAAATCCATTATAAGCAGGTCCGTTATATCCAGGGTTTACTGTATAGTTGAGGTCAATTCGCCTACAGTTCAGATAGTTAGTTTTATACAGTTTAGAGCTAGCTTTCTTTCTCTCTGTTAAGATAATATTGCCTGTGTTATAGTTCAGCTTACTCTCACTAGGTAGGCATATACATAGGCCTATACAGTTTGCTACATACTGATTAGAGAGCTTTCCCTCTCTCTGTTAAGATAATATTGCCTTTGTTATAGAGTATATATAACATACAGTCTCATATGGTTAGCTATGTACATAGTTGAGTTTATTTTGTTTGTATCTTCTTACCTTACCTCTCTCTCTCTGGTCATCTCTTTCTGTCATTCCATAGTTAGTAGGTTAGTTAAGACACTATCTTGCCTTACCTTACCTTGCCTTGCCTTGCCTTAATATCTCCTCTCTCTCTCTGGTCATCTCTTTCTGTCATCCCATAGTTAGTTAGTAGGTTAGTTGAGACACTATTACTATTTAATATTATTACCTTGCCTCTCTCTCTCCCCCTTATGATACCTTTCTCTCTTTCTTTTATTGGTAAATTTCTTCTGTTCTTTCTTTCATTATTTGTTTTCCTTCTCTCATCTGTTTCCTTCCCTTACCTCCTCTCTCTTTTGCTTCTCATTTCGTTCTCTCTCTCTCTCTCTCTCATATGAATATAGCACAAGCATCACAAATTAACTTTTTATTAATAGAAAAACACACATACATGCATATACATACACATAGTAACATTGATAGGGTTATGTGGGTGCTATGTTGGCTAGGGGGGAGGGAGGAGGGGGTCCTTCATGAGGCTGGGGGGGGGGGGGGGGGTATGTGTCTGTGGGGGGTTGTCAGCCTACTGTGGGGGGGTACATCTGTGGGGTCCTGTGAGCTGTGGTGAGGTGAGAGAGAGAGAGAGAGAGAGAGAGAGAGAGAGAGACCTCTCTCTCTATCTCACCTCTCGAGTCTCTCACTCACTCTATGATCTAATGTATATAGTTATGCATATGTTGTATAATATGCATATAGTTAATGTATGTTGTATGAACTAATAAAAATGAAAAATATTATTGTGCTGGAAGCTTCCCCCGGGGTCTATGGGCCTCTGGGAGGTGTGGAGAGCAAGGCCCCGCCCGCGGCCAGGCGGGAAGTGTTGCCAACTCGCACATATTTTTGCTACATGTTCTTGTATAATGGAATATGTACTGTAACGTTCTAGACTGTACTGTTTGGTATATATATATATATATATATATATATATATATATATATATATATATATATATATATATTATATATATATATATATATATATATATATATATATATATATATATATATATATATATATATATATATATATATATATATATATATATATATATATATATATATATATGAGAAGAGGGTGAGAGGAGTCGGTCCCAGTCTTAGTAAGCTAGTGGCCAGTGAAGAGTCAAGAGTGAATTGTACTACTAAGGAAGAATATTAAACTACAGAAGCTGTGCAAGGTGTTTACATATCTCCCTCCCAAGGAGTCTTGTGACGGCGACACGGAACCCAAGTATATGTCTGGCATAACAATATATAAAAAGGTGTTTGTCATATGTGCCTGTGTGTGTGTATTCTCTTCTTCTTCCATTCTTCCTCCTCCTTCTCCTCTTGTTCTTCTTTTTCTTCCATTCTTCCTCCTCTTCTGATCTTCCTGTTGCCTTTATCATCATCATCATCCTTCTCCTCTTTCTCCGCCTCTTCTTCTTCTTGGTCCCAGCATCAACACACACCTGAGGAGAATAACTGTATTAATGGATTGGAGGGGGAGAGAGAGAGAGAGACCTATACCAAATGAAGAAGAGAAAGAAGATGCAATAACAGGAGGAGGAGGAGAAACTATGCTAAAAAAAGAGAAATATGAGAGAAAGAGGAAGGAAGGGAAAATGTGATGATCAGAGAAAGAGAGAATAAAGGAGGAGGAAGGAAGGAAGGGAGAGAACCAAATGGAGGGAGGAAGGAGGCAAGGAAGAGGAAGAAGGAAGATAAAATGTGATGATCAGAAGAAGAGAAAGAAGGAAGGAAGGGAGAGAACCAAATGGAAGGAGGTAAGTGGAGGAAAATGGAGAAGAAATTAGAAGGGAGAGGAGAGAGAGAGAGACCAAATGAGGAAAAAGAGGAAGATGCAATAACAGGAGGAGAAACTCTGCTAAAGAAGAGAAATATGAGAGAAAGAGGAGGAGGAAAAAAGGGAGAGAACCAAATGGAGGGAGGAAGGAGGGAAGGAAGAGAAAATGTAATGAGCAGAGGAAGAGAAAGAAAGGAGGAGGAAGGAGAAGGAAGGGAGAGAGAGAACCAAATGGAGGGAGGAAGGAGGTAAGGAAGAGGAAGAAGGTAAGTGGAGGAAAAGGGAGAAGAAATTAAAAGTAGAAGGGAGAGAGAGAGAAACGTATAATATTATATAAAAAACCACACACACACAGGGGACTTAAAATTTGCCTGCCTACCTATATATTGACAATGTAATATATTTGCACTGAGCGAGTCCACAACACCATGGTCTGCCAGGCCTGCTGAGACCCATCGTTGTTATGCACTACACTACCAAGGTACAGTAGACCCTGGATATAGTGGGCTAATTGGGGGAAGACTCAGTCCGTTACAAGTGGCGGAAATTTAAAGATACAGTCAGTTTATGAGTTTAACCCCTTCACTACGGCCAGGCCAAAACAGCGCCCCGCGCCGTATCCAAGATCGCCACGCGTGGCAAATTTCAAATGTCGCTATTGAATATAACAAGTTTTCAGCCATAAACTCAACATAATCATCATGTATTATAATTATATGAAAACATGCAGAATTGAATGGTGCACACAAAGAAACAAATTAATTGATAATTTTGAGATGTTAGCATAAATATAGAGATAAAATAACTCGTTTATTGGCTAAAGCAAGCCAGGACACAGTATGCGCGTCCTCAGATATGGTACGGGGCACACAAGGACGCAGTATACGCGTCCTTGTGTTGAAGGGGTTAATTTGTTGGGGAATTTTTGCCGGCATGACAAAACACTCGTAAACCAAAACGAACTTCCCCTCCATTGAAATTAATATGAATACCATTTATGCATCCCATATCCCACCCAAATATTACCAGAAAACATTATAGCTGTTATTTTATACAAAATAAAAGTAATTTTACTAACAAATATCAATGATAAATGACACAAAACACGAATCACTGTGTTACGGTTGTTAGGGAGACTCCCTCAACCAGTTATTATGCTGGAGGTGCAGGCTTGGCACCAGGGTTTAGCAGCCACAGTTTCCCTATTCTTGAGGCACCGAAGGGAAGCTAACCCGATGTATCGTCCAAGATAGAGGGTGAACGTGAGTCAGTCACGTCCAGGAGAGCATACAAGCTGCCGAGGCTTGCACCCTGTTCCTGTTGACGGCATAGTATTCGCTGTTCCTGTTTTCAGCACCATCCCTTTTAACCCTTTCCTTGCTGAGTGCTCGCAACGAGACTATCCCCTAAGCCTGCAGTGGTTCCCAACCTTTTTCAGCTTGTTACCCAATTTAGCATGCCACATTAAGCATGTTACCCCTTTCACAAAATGTTGTCAACATTTATATATATATGGCTAAACTAAAACACTAGAGATAATTTCTTTTATTTATTGTATTAGTACATTTTGCATCTCTAATGACTTACCAAAGATGTCAAGAGCATCAGTGAGATGGTTGGAGTTGCATATTTGTTGAAATTCTTGCCCGTGGTTGAAAGTGCCAGCCTGGCATCGTTGCAACATCAGTTGAACCTTCTCGTTGTTGAGAATGACCAACAACTTCAAGGCTCTCTTGGACAGAATTGAGGTAATTTACCCCCAGGTTGGGAACCAATGCCCTAAGGTGTGCTCGGGCAGTCCAGCAGGGGAGAGGGATCTCTTTTAACCGCGCTATCTCAAAAACTATTCATCACAGCTACAAAACAAAGGCACCATTGGAAAGAGGAGGCCAAGATCTATAAGATTCAGTTATGTAAGCCTCTCCTGCAAATGTACAGGCACGTTCAGGAAAATAATCGTTGGACACTGAATTGTGATAACAAAGAAAATATCAGATTAATGGAAAATGAGACAAAGGATACTTGTGATACTATTAAAAAGGAAAGATACTGAGATTAGCACGAACCCAAACATGGCCAGGTGACTATAATGATGCCATGTTTGTTAAAAGGACATCAGTAGGCTACCCTTGGAAGCAATTAAGACTCATTCACTCACTACGACAATGTGAATAAGTGCATATCAAGGATTATTATTACACAAAAAGCAAGGCAAGGCGAGGGTTGTCAAGGCAACGAGGCCCACAAACTGCCGCAAACCAGTTTACCCTCGCACCACCCCCGAGGGGATGATGTGAAATGTTTTTATAAATAGTTCCGTGCTTCACTTATTTGGCGTTTTATGAAAAATCTGTATACACCATCGTGTTCAGGAGGCTTTTTTTCTATGAGAGGGAATTGTTTATTTTAGTACTCATTTCATAGCTGCTGCAAATGGTAGCTATATGTAAAATGTGTCAAACATTATGGAGTGACTATTGAACTTCAACTCGTCACTATTTATTTACTAAGGACAGCATTATTGGGTCTCCACCTGGCACCCAAACATCCCTACACCTAATCTAATACATAACTTAACCTAGCCTATCATTACACAAGGGAAGATTTATTGGTAGATATGGAGAATCACTCCGTTGGGATCCGTGGGGGGTCCAGGAGGGCTTGCGCCCCCTGGTGGGGCAGCGAAGACGATCTCTCTTCTTTGCTTGTTTTGATGAATATGAGCCACTGCTTTTTACTGTGGTTACAGAAGTTTAATTTAAGAATACGGCCCTAAGACCTACCTAGCCACTAACCCAAAGCTGAACCTTGACCTTGCAAGATGCAGGATGATTTTTAGGGACAGTTTTGGGGAAAAAAAGTGCGTCTTATGAGCCGTCAAATACAGTATGTGTTTATATATATATATATATATATATATATATATATATATATATATATATATATATATATATATATATATATATATATATATATATATATATATATATATATATATATATACACACATTCACACGAGTCTGAGTATTTTTTGGGCAGGTGTGTGACTTATTCTCATTGTTGTTCCATAATTATCTTGATGTCATTACTTTCTGTGTCTAGACCAAGTAAACAGACCAAGACAAGACTAATTTTAAGTAGACAGACTAACAATAAGTGTCTCATCTTTTAATTAACAGTTTCCTGTACGAGTTGAGGGTTGTTGAGGCAGACAGACAGGCTAACATAAGTGTCTCAGGGTGTGTACTCACCCTCGGGTTTGGCCGGCAAGTCTGGCTACATCTTCTGTGCCTCTGAGCCGTCCAAGAAGAGACTCGCTGTGCTGCAGGGAGCTCTCAGGGGCACACTGGAGGAAGGAAAGGAAAACATCACAAGGGAGAATGACAATGAAAAGGAAGGAAGGAAGGAAGGTATGAGGCTGGACGAAGGAACACTGGGAAGGAAGGAAGGAAGGTATGAGGCTGGACGAAGGAACACTGGGAAGGAAGGAAGGAAGGTATGAGGCTGGACGAAGGAACACTGGGAAGGAAGGAAGGAAGGTATGAGGCTGGACGAAGAAACACTGGGAAGGAAGGAAGGAAGGTATGAGGCTGGACGAAGGAACACTGGGAAGGAAGGAAGGAAGGAAGGTATGAGGCTGGACGAAGGAACACTGGGAAGGAAGGAAGGAAGGAAGGTATGAGGCTGGACGAAGAAACACTGGGAAGGAAGGAAGGAAGGTATGAGGCAGAACGAAGGAACACTGGGAAGGAAGGAAGGAAGGTATGAGGCTGGACGAAGAAACACTGGGAAGGAAGGAAGGAAGGTATGAGGCAGAACGAAGGAACACTGGGAAGGAAGGAAGGAAGGTATGAGGCTGGACGAAGGAACACTGGGAAGGAAGGAAGGAAGGTATGAGGCTGGACGAAGGAACACTGGGAAGGAAGGAAGGAAGGTATAAGGCTGGACGAAGGAACACTGGGAAGGAAGGAAGGAAGGTATAAGGCTGGACGAAGGAACACTGGGAAGGAATGAAGGAAGGTATGAGGCTGGACGAAGGAACACTGGGAAGGAAGGAAGGAAGGTATGAGGCTGGACGAAGGAACACTGGGAAGGAAGGAAGGAAGGTATAAGGCTGGACGAAGGAACACTGGGAAGGAAGGAAGGAAGGTATAAGGCTGGACGAAGGAACACTGGGAAGGAAGGAAGGAAGGTATGAGGCTGGACGAAGGAACACTGGGAAGGAAGGAAGGAAGGTATAAGGCTGGATGAAGGAACACTGGGAAGGAATGAAGGAAGGAAGGTCTGAGGGTGGACGAAGGAACACTGGGAAGGAAGGAAGGAAGGAAGGTCTGAGGGTGGACGAAGGAACACTGGGAAGGAAGGAAGGAAGGAAGGTCTGAGGGTGGACGAAGGAACACTGGGAAGGAAGGAAGGAGGGAGGGAGGAAGAGAGAGAGAGAGAGAGAGAGAGAGAGAGAGAGAGAAAAAAAAAACTAGATAGCTATACATTAAGGTCTAACACTTGGTACATCTAGCCCGCCAGAAAGGAAGGATGAACATCACATAACCTTACTCACCTACATACCTATGACAAAATTAACTCTTACTCAAATGTTCTGGGGGAAAATTCATAAGTGGGCTACAATTAAATGACTGTCCAGGGAGGGGGATTCCAACCCTGGCCGGCAGATTCATAGGTAGGCATGCTAACCACTACACCACGGAGCCAGAAGAATTAGCCACACTATACCAGGACAAATAATTCTTAGTGTGTGCCCTGGTAAGATTCATATGTGCAGCCCTGGTAGTGGTTCTTATTATGTAACATAGTGAGTCAGTATAAGGGTATTGCTGAGTAAGTTCATTATGGCCCCAAGTGACTCAGTGTCGATTTAACCCGTCCGCTGTGATTGGCACGGATTTGGCCTTCCCTGGTAGCCTGGTAACATATAGTCCCAGGTCTTTCTCTGTCTCTGTGGTGGATAGTGGAGTGTTTCCCATGTGGTATTGGTGTGCTGGATATCCCTTCACTGGTAGCCTGGTAACATATAGTCCCATGTCTTTCTCTGTCTTTGTGGTGGATAGTGGAGTGTTTCCCATGTGGTATTGGTGTGCTGGATATCCCTTCACTGGTAGCCTGGTAACATATAGTCCCAGATCTTTCTCTGCCTCTGTGGTGGATAGTGGAGTGTTTCCCATGTGGTATTGGTGTGCTGGATATCCCTTCACTGGTAGCCTGGTAACATACACTCCCAGGTCTTTCTGTGCCTCTGTGGTGGATAGTGGAGTGTTTCCCATGTGGTATTGGTGTGCTGGATATCCCTTCACTGGTAGCTTGGTAACATACACTCCCAGGTCTTTCTCTGCCTCTGTGGTGGATAGTGGAGTGTTTCCCATGTGGTATTGGTGTGCTGGATATCCCCTCCCATGGTGCAGGACTTTACATTTTTCTTCATTGAATTGTAGCAGCCACTTTTTGCTCCATTTCAGTAGCTTGGTGATGTCTAACTGTAGGAAATCCGCATTCAAGGGGTTAACCTAGTAGCACATTTAGCACGTGCTACAGGCCCCGCGGGAATGTAAAAAATTAGTAACTAAATTTTTTGCCCTTAGGCACAGAAGGCCGAGACAAAATAATTACTCATTTTCCTAATTTTTTGTAATATTATTATATATGATATTACTATATATAACCCAGTAGCTGTGGGGATCATGTCTTTTAACCCCTAAAGGGCCGGCCTGGGTGGTCATCTACAACATCCACAGGACCGGCACCTCAGCACCAAACACCGAAAATAGCCTATATTCACACACTTGATTCTGCTGAACTACAATGCAATAACAAATTACTTTGTCGTCATAGTCATCATCAACTCTTCTTCTTTTTAATTATTGCATGAAAACGTTTCTATGTGCTGTGGTTTTGGAGAAATATTGAGTTGAAGAGGAGAGACTTTTGGAGTTAGCGAGGCTCTTGCCCGCTCTGCGTTCGTTTCGCTTGTGTGGCCTTGACTAGTGCGTAATGAAAACGGATGCCCCCATGCTCTAATTCTTATATATAGTCAATACTCTAAGATTTCTCTATGTAACACAGTCTTGTGATGTGTGGTTTGGGAGTCATTGTAGCATACTCTTCTCATTCTCGTGTTGCTCTGCTGGGCTCGGCAGGGTCTGGCAGGAAATCGGACGCGTCAGAATCCGTGTCAGTACGCCTGTCCATTGTGAGAGCGGGCAAGATTCTGAAGCAGTAGCCTAAACATATCTCTGGCACTGTTGCCAACGAATGGTCATCGAAAATTACCGAAAAGTAAATAAATTTAGCGCGAAAAAAAATAAGCACTATAAACGCTTGACCCTTCCGTGGAAAAGCGGCTATAGCCGCCTCCGGCCCTTTAGGGGTTAATGGTCCCTCTAAGCGAGAAAAATGAAAAAAAATCATCCCTCACAAACCATTCCATAATATATATCAAAGCATTTGTGATCAGATTATGTATCATCTATTTTGGGGGGTTTATATCACGGGACAAATTTGGCCCGTCACTGCTTCCGGGATAAGAAAATATAGGAAACTTCACTAGGGGATAGTATAATAAGCCTGGCATTGTAGTACACCGTATACGGCATATAGTCCAGGGCTTCCCAACTCAACTGGCGGCCCGCAGTCCAGATCCGGACTTGTGGGTGTTGCAGCTGGACCCAAGGCTCCAGCAGACATAAACATGTGTAAATTGAATAGCATGAAGGTCCTGGTGATGGATTCTTTTAACCCCTTGACTACGGATTTCCCACAAGAAGACCTCACCAAGCTACAGGAGTGGAGCAAAAAGTGGCTGCTACAATTCAATGAAGAAAAATGTAGTCCTGCACCTTGGGAGGGGATATCCAGCACATCAATACCATATGGAAAACACTCCACTATCCACCACAGAGGCAGAGAAAGACCTGGGAGTATAAGTTCACCAGGCTACCAGTGAAAGCCAAATCCGTGCCAATTGCAGCGGACGGGTTAAAATGTGTATTTCCTCGACTGTCTGTAGGGTAAGTTAGGGGTGTGTTATACATAATATACTTAACCTGTTAATGCAGATAAAAGTTTAGTAGTATAGATTATATTAAATATCAATAACAGAAAAAAGGTTTAATGGCGGTCGAGGCACAAGTACACAGCTGAATCTAAGTGTGAGTTTTGGCCTCTTATCAATAGTATCTGTACTCATGAGTAAGCCAGTAGTACGTTGGTAGGGTATTGAGTATAATAATATATCGTGATGACTAAGGGGTATAAAATAGTTTTTTTATTTTCAGAAGCGACCGCTCTGCTGGTGTGTATTCAATAGGTGTACGTTAAGTTGCCGGCACATTTACAGACCAACATTCGAGGGGTTATCATAACATTTAGTAAAGATAAATCTGCAGCGAATGTTGGCCTGTCAATATACTGCAAACTTGACGTACCTTATATATTTTGGGAAATATTGGATCAATGCTGTTGCGGTCCGACCCGGCTGTACTGTTGCTGGATCTCAACAAGACCTTTACGAGATGACATTGTATCGTCTGAGAGTTGATAATTCTTTTGGGTCTTGTTCTCCTAATGTTGAGATCGCGTTGCAGATTTATTCAACTCTAATGGTTACCAACTGCAGTGGTGAACGCTCCTTTCCAAAATTAACTGGACTCAAGAAGTAAGAGTCAGTATGGTTCAAACAAGATTGAACCACCTCTCTCTAACGAGTATTGAGCAGCACGAGTTACTGATGGAAATTAGCACGTCAAGGATACAACTGAGGAGTTTTCTGTTGCCAAGTCTCGTAAGTGCTTCATGTGAGCCACGTTGGTCTGCACTCAGTTCAGCAAATGGTTCCAAGATTCTCCAAGGCAGCACTAATAGTCTACTGGCTAAGCTACTGCCTGCTATGTATGGTGTTCTTATTTAAAAAGGAATAAAAAGTGTACAAAATAGAGCCATCTTTTATCAGTTGAGTCCTCCCTTCCCCTTTTCAAAAATACGGCTTTATATGAATTTTATCTCATTCCTCTACCTCATTATGTGGCCATTAACTGTGAGGCAAAGGGTATCTCATATTGTCCACCACTTGCATTACAGAGGTGACAGCACAGGACACAGGGAAGGCTTAACCCCTACAACACGAGGACGTGTACACTGTGTCCTTGCGTGCCCCGTACCACATCCCAGGACGCGCATACTGCGTCCTGGCTCACTTTAACCAATATACAAGTTATTTTATCTCTATATTTATGCTTACATCTCAAAATTATCAATTAATTTATGTTTCTTTATATGCACCATTTAATTCTGCATGTTTTCATATATAATACATGATGATTGTGTTGAGTTCATGGCTGAAAACTTGTTATATTTAATAGTGACATTTGAAATTTGGCGCGCGGCGATCCCGGATACGGCGCGGCGTGCTGTTTTGGCCCGGCCGTAGTGAGTTTCTTTATGTGCACCATTTAATGGACCGCATTGGCTATACAGGCATATGGCCACTCAACTCCAAGCTGTACTTTCCATAGATTTCAAGTTATAGAATAGAGTGTGTCCGAAGCTGTCTCCGAGATACACGGCCATGGTGCCGCCATCGCTCCAATCCTATGACATTTCACACGCTTCACTCCTACCCGATTTCAGTTCTTCTCCAGGTCAAATAGTAGTGTCAGGAAATCGAGTAGAGGTAATAAGTGAGCGGTCGTAGGCTCAGAGCGGTGACTCTGCCAAGGCCTTGTATCCTGGAGGCAGCCTCAGATCCACTCTAGTACATAACTTGAATTCTATGGAAAGTACTGCTTTGACAGTTCACCAAGTGGCCACGTGTGGCACTGCCTGTATATGTCTGGTCCATTCTGCATGTTTTCATATATAATACATGATGATTATGTTGAGCGTATGGCTGAAAACTTGTTATATTCAATAGCGACATTTGAAATTTGGCGCGCGTGGCGATCCCGGATATGGCACGGGGCGCTGTTTTGGCCCGGCCGTAGTGAAGGGATTAAGAGTGAAGATACAGGCCAATTCTTGCATTAATAAGTTGGACAGCACAAGACAGCTGATAGGTCCAGGCACCCAACAGGAACAAAAAACACCATGACCCTTACATTAATAAGTTGGACAGCACAAGACAGCTGATAGGTCCAGGCACTCAACAGGAACAAAAAACACCATTACTCTTGCATTAATAAGTTGGACAGCACAAGACAGCTGATAGGTCCAGGCACTCAACAGGAACAAAAAACACCATGACTCTTGCATTAATAAGTTGGACAGCACAAGACAGCTGATAGGTCCAGGCACCCAACAGGAACAAAAAACACCATGACCCTTACATTAATAAGTTGGACAGCACAAGACAGCTGATAGGTCCAGGCACTCAACAGGAACAAAAAACACCATTACTCTTGCATTAATAAGTTGGACAGCACAAGACAGCTGATAGGTCCAGGCACTCAACAGGAACAAAAAACACCATGACTCTTGCATTAATAAGTTGGACAGCACAAGACAGCTGATAGGTCCAGGCACCCAACAGGAACAAAAAACACCATGACTCTTGCATTAATAAGTTGGACAGCACAAGACAGCTGATAGGTCCAGGCACTCAACAGGAACAAAAAACACCATTACTCCTGCATTAATAAGTTGGACAGCACAAGACAGCTGATAGGTCCAGCCACTCAACAGGAACAAAAAACACCATTACTCTTGCATTAATAAGTTGGACAGCACAAGACAGCTGATAGGTCCAGGCACTCAACAGGAACAAAAAACACCATTACTCTTGCATTAATAAGTTGGACAGCACAAGACAGCTGATAGGTCCAGGCACCCAACAGGAACAAAAAACACCATTACTCCTGCATTAATAAGTTGGACAGCACAAGACAGCTGATAGGTCCAGGCACCCAACAGGAACAAAAAACACCATGACTCTTGCATTAATAAGTTGGACAGCACAAGACAGCTGATAGGTCCAGGCACCCAACAGGAACAAAAAACACCATGACTCTTGCATTAATAAGTTGGACAGCACAAGACAGCTGATAGGTCCAGGCACTCAACAGGAACAAAAAACACCATTACTCCTGCATTAGTTTTTAATCAGACACTCTAAAAAGATGATAGTGAAAACACCAGTTAACTCTCACATCATTAAGTTGGACAGCACAGGACATAGGGAAAGCATGAGAGAGTGAAGGTATACCGGATAACTCTTGCAACATTAAGTGGGACAGACTCACCGAGGAGGGTTGGGTCAGCTGGGCGTCCTTCACAGGGGTGGTGAGGGCGCAGGCATCAGGAGTAGCTCACAGTAGGAGTTTGAGTACACTCTCTGCCACGACCTTCACTGTAGCCAATCTGAGGGTGTTAGTACATCAGTCGGGAACTTGAAATAGCTGAGAGTAAGGCTACAAGATGCCAAGTCAATCATCCACTCCATCAGGAAGTTATTTACTTAGGGTCGTATTATAACACCTATTTGACAAGGCTTTCGCAGGAGTTGTGGGCATTTCCAGGAGTAGTTTGATGACCCTGGTGGTAGTTTAACCCTTCTTCTGTACCATGAGCCTGAAAAACACTCATTAGAACCTGACTGATATCCCCCTTTGACCTTTAGAAGTAGCTGATGTGAGAAGGGAAAGTGTCTTGCAATACCAACCTTAATCGCAGTTATTCATTCATCAGTCAGTCAATCTTACACACACACACACACACACACATGCAGAGGCAGTGTGGTCTCCCCATAAAAAGAAACACATCAAGAAACTAGAAAGAATACAAAAGATGGCAACAAAAATGGTTCCAGGGATTGACATACGAGGAGAGACTAAAGGAAATGGACTTACCAACACTAGAACAAAGAAGAGAAATGGGAGACCTAATAGAAATCTACAAATTATTGAGCAAAATGGAAGAAGTAGACAACAAGGAGTTACTACTAAAAGAAGAAATTACCACCAGGAACACAAGAGGACACAGTAAAAAATTGAGGAAGGGAAGATGCTTGAGAGACATAAAGAAATATAGCTTCCCGCAAAGAAATATAGAGGTTTGGAACAGACTAAGTAAGGATGTAGTATCAGAAAGGAGTGTGCAAAGCTTCAAGGAAAAGTTGGATAAATGTAGATACAGAGACAGGACCACACGAACGTCAAGCCCAGGCCCTATAAAACTACAACTAGGTAAATACAACAACTAGCTAAACACACACACACACACACACCTGATGTGATAAACTGTTGATACAGTGGGTTAAAGGAGAAACAAGGCTGAGAGGGGATGACCAACCATCAAGACTTGACCTAATTTTCACAAAAAATGTTGAGTTAGATGAAGGAGGCAGTCACGAGTGCCCCTTAGGAAAGAATGGCCATTAACTATGACAGATGAAAACTATGGAAGGATTTGAATACCAAGATGAGGCATATAAGGAAAAAAGGAAAAACTATGCAAAGGAAGATTATTATGTTGGACTCAAGACAGAGAATTGCAACAAAATGGTCCCAGAACTCTCGAATATGACGTATGAAGACAGATTGAGGGAGATGGACTTGACGACACTGGAACAAAGAAGGGAGAGAGGAGATTTGATCACACTGTACAAGTTGGTAAATAAGTTTGATGAGGAAAGAGTTGGAAAGTTTTGTTTATTGGGCGCAACATCTGTGGTCATATGCCGGAGAGAGACAGAAGGGGAAGGAATTATAGGAGAAGGGAACAGTTGGAAAGTTTGGTTTAGTCAGAGCAACATCTGTGGTCATATGCCGGAGAGACAGAAGGGGAAGGAATTATAGGAGAAGGGAACAGTTGGAAAGTTTGGTTTAGTCAGAGCAACATCTGTGGTCATATGCCGGAGAGACAGAAGGGGAAGGAATTATAGGAGAAGCGACCAGAGGGTAAGTTTGGTTTAGTGTGAGAAACAACTGTGGTCTTATGACGGTGAGAGACAGAAGGGGAAGGAATTATAGGAGAAGGGAACAGTTGGAAAGTTTGGTTTAGTCAGAGCAACATCTGTGGTCATATGCCGGAGAGAGACAGAAGGGGAAGGAATTATAGGAGAAGGGAACAGTTGGAAAGTTTGGTTTAGTCAGAGCAACATCTGTGGTCATATGCCGGAGAGAGACAGAAGGGGAAGGAATTATAGGGGAAGGGAACAGTTGGAAAGTTTGGTTTAGTCAGAGCAACATCTGTGGTCATATGCCAGAGAGAGACAGAAGGGGAAGGAATTATAGGAGAAGGGAACAGTTGGAAAGTTTGGTTTAGTCAGAGCAACATCTGTGGTCATATGCCAGAGAGAGACAGAAGGGAAGGAATTATAGGAGAAGGAACAGATCCCAGGAGACAGGACACAACCCCCTAGTAATACCTGGTACCCATTCACTGCTGGGAGGACAGGGGCGTAGGGTGTCAGAAAAGCCACCCAAATTTTTCCACTCCGCCCGGGAATCGAACCCGGGCTCTCTCGGTCGTGAGCAGTGTGCTAACCACTGCACCAGAAGCCCCTGTTTGATGAGGTGGATAGAGATGATCTCTTCTTAGCATCACTAACTTGGGGCTGAGAGGACATGGAAGGAAACTTAATAAAGGAGCCTGTTTAAGTGACTGGAAAAAGTAAAGTTTTTCACATAGAAGTGTTAACACATGGAACAGCTTGCGGGAAGAAGTGATGGAGTATGTGGAGTTGGAAAGGATACAGAGAACCGCAACTAAAATGGTCCCAGAACAGATTGAGGGAGATGGACTTGACGACATGGACACTAAACCCTTCACAGAGCACCCTGGTGGTGGTGTTGGTGGTGGTGGTGAATGGTGTTGAGTGGTGGTGTATTTCAAGGTGGTGTTGTTCTTGTTCTTGTTTTTTGTTGCAGTAGTTACGAGTGAAAGGTGGTGGTGGTCGAGTACAAGTCCTCGCTGGTGGTGTTGAGCATTGGGAATGATGCGTGTGTTCAACTCCACCACCTGGTTGGCGATTCTGGAAGTTGCGCCGTGCTTGATGGACCACACGTCATGACAACATCTAGCTGAAATAATAATAATAATAATAATAATAATAATAATAACAAATATGATAAAGGCAATTTCCTATACCAGTGTAAGCTATGAAGAAATAAAAATTGTAGTAGAAATAATAATAATAATAATAATAATAATAATAATAATAATAATAATAACAACAACAATGTGTATTGTTGAGGAAGGGGTAGCCTATTATTTTTGAGACCCTGACTATTTGTTTCTGTGCAAGACATGATGATATTTACTATGGAGGCAATGTTACTTTCTATGTACCACTAAATTTGGAAAGTTTCGTTAAGTCGGCACAACATCTGTGGTCATATGCCGGAGAGAGACAGAAGGGGAAGGAATTATAGAAGAGAACAGTTGGAAAGTTTCGTTCAGTTGGCGCAACATCTGTGGTCATATGCCGGAGAGAGACAGAAGGGGAAGGAATTATAGGAGAAGGGAACAGACCCCAGGAGACGGGACACAACCCTCGATTAATACCTGGTACCCATTCACTGCTGGGTGGTTAGGGGCGTAGGGTATCAGAAAAGCCGCCCAAATTTTTCCACTCCGCCCGGGAATCAAACCTGGGCTCTCTCGGTCGTGAGCCGAGTGTGCTAACCACTGCACCACGAAGCACCCTATGTACCACTAAATGCGTGACTTTTCAGCGCCTAGGGCCAGCACACGATATCCCTGTTGTGGACCACATGAAACACCCTGAATTTTCTCTTTTCTACACTCTCACACGACCACAGTCTGTAACGTAACACACGAGAAATTAATCCAGACAAGGAAAGGTTTTGTCGGCCCCGGGGACTAAATCGGCGCCCAGCGAGACGGGAGAGCCGCGTGGCACTCCTTAACCAGTCTGTCTGAGGCTGGCCCCTCTGACCTATGGGAGGCTCGTACTACACACAGCTCTAACCTATCTTAATGCTCTGCCCCCCTCAACTCCCTCTATTTTCCCTAGGTCCCTGTACAGCCTTCAGGGACAAAAAATATTGGTTTTGACAAGCGGACAGGTGGCGTGTTTATGTCACAAGGGTGTATTTTTTATTATCAAAATCCCCCCATAAATAAGCATTCTGGGAGATTTTATTCTTCAAAAATATCATTGTCCGGGAATCCAAGAAACACAACATTTTTTACGTCATAACTCAGGAAGTATAAGTCCTATGTGCATCAAACTTAGGTCACTTCTGTTATGCCTATAGGCCATGTTGTAGCCAAACAATGGTAACTCTAGATTAATATTAAAGGATTTTGTCAACACATTTGTTATAGGCCTTTGCCGGAAGCAATTACCTAACCCACTGGGGGTCCTCGGCACATCAACAGCAGGCCTCTTCCTCCACTTGTCTAGTACTGATTTGTTTCTAATACTCAGTTATAGCTTATCCATGCATAGGCCTACCCTGAAAACCTACCAGTAAACTAACTTCAAACATACCGTTTCGAAACCAACGATTTTCTGGTGGTTCATTTTTTCTGGTGGTAGATTTAGTGAATTGCAGATTTCACGTCACCTTAGTGTGGTGATTTGGTGGTAGTGGTTGTGGTAGTGGTGGTTGTGGTTGTGGTAGTGGTGGTGGCGTAGTGGATGGGCACTTTCGTCACATGAAGGCTTCTCTGCGGTTGTTCTTCCTTTCCCTGGCCGCCACTGTCCTCTCCACCTTCTTCTCACAGGCTGTGGATCTTCTCTTCATTGTAGTTTGAAGGAAAACACGAGAAAAAGTAATGTTTATGGCGCCACGCAGGCCGGCCCTTCAACCTCCTCCTCTTCTTCTTCTTTTGGGCATGATGGCGCCAGGCGGACCAAACTGTCGTACCGCAATGTTAAAATTATGGAATTTGCCTATAAATCATGGCAGTCTCTGTGTATGAATTATGGCAGCACTATGGCAACGTGATTAACTCAGTTTATTAAAGCTAAGATGGACACCCAAGTATTTGTAACAGTGGACACGATCGAGTTTGACGTCATTGATACGTGACATACTCCATCTATTCTGACCCCCAAGAAAGATAGATGATAGGCATAGTCCTGGATAAACACATGGATAGCAAGAGAACGGATAAGGATAGGAAGATGTAGATAGTGTGGATGGATAGAGGAAAGGTGGATCTATAAGTGGGTGCAAGGAGGTGGAGGAGTGAAATTTAGTTTTGGATTAATTAACAACTAGACCCATATAGAAGTGCACAAGTCTTAAGCTGGTGGAGGGCTACAGTAAGCATCCGTGGAGCATTACACTGAAGAAGTATATCATCGGCATATATAAAAACTTGTGTGCCCTGAGGAAAGGGGTACTGTGCAATTTTGTCCATGAGAATATTAAAGAGCAAAGGACTAAGGACCCCTCCCTGTGGAGTGCCCAATTCAAAACTCCCTTCAGCAGAGCATGAAACCACACCTCAGCCTTCCTATCATGCAAATAGTCTTTGAGCCACCCCAGTAATTTCCCTTTAACGCCCTTTAAAATAAGTTGTTCCAATATAACCTCTTTATTGGCTATGTCCAAGGCACCTTTGAGGTCAATGAAAGCACGACAAACAGAACTCAAGCACTGAATCAAGCAGTCACCAGTCCCTTCATAAAGCCATACAGACTCCGTGACGTGGTATCTCCCACTTATACAGTCAAGCGCTTAAGTAGTATCCTTTCCGTCATCTTACACAGACAGCTAGTTAAGGAAATAGGTCTAAAGTTACCATCACCCTTAGGAATGGAAATGATCGCAGCGGTTTTCCAGGCAGATGGTAGCTAGGCTTTGTGAGTTGTAAGACATAAGAACATAGGGAAACTGCAAGAGGCCGGGTGTAGTTACAGGGGTTACAGGTAGAGGCTTGATCCTCGCTATACCGGCGGTACCCAGGCACGCATCCAGCACCCCGTCACCTTACTGCACCCACACCTCACTGTCACCTGTCGTCCTCGTCCATGTAGCTATCCAGTCTACTCTTAAAACAAGCTATCGTCCCTGCACTAACTATGTGCTTGCGGAGTCTGTTCAATTCCCCCACCACCCTATTACTAAACCAATGCTTGCATATATCTCTCCTAAATCTATACTTTTCTAATTTAAATCCATTACTGCGTGTTCTATCCTGCTGGCTAATTCTCAATACTTTACTTATATCGCCTTTGTTGTAATCCTTGACCCATTTGAATACTTCTATCAGATCTCCCCGCACTCTTCGTCTCTCTAGTGAATGTAAGTTTAGATGTTTCAGCCTATTTTGGTATGGGAGGTTCCTCATCCCCTGAATCATCTTGGTCATCCTCCTCTGAACTGATTCTAGCAAGTTGATGTCCATTCTGTAGTGTGGGCACCAAAATTGGACAGCATAATGTGGCCTAACTAACGCTAAATAGAGTCTGAGGATAACCTCTGCACTCCTGTTGGTTACCGTCCTGTTAATAATAAAGCCTAATACCCTGACAAGGCAAGAATTATGAGACAGAAATGATGAACTGTGAGGTAAGGACAGAACACACAGAGACAAGAGAGACAGAACTACACATAAGGCAAGGGTTATGAGATAGAGAGAAATGATGAACTGTGAGGTAAGGACAGAACACACAGAGACAAGAGAGACAGAACTACACATAAGGCAAGGGTTATGAGATACAGAGAAATGATGAACTGTGAAGTAAAGACAGAACACACAGAGACAAGAGAGACAGAACTAGACATAAGGCAAGAATTATGAGATACAGAGAAATGATGAACTGTGAGGTAGAGACAGAACACACAGAGACAAGAGAGACAGAACTAGACATAAGGCAAGAATTATGAGATACAGAGAAATGATGAACTGTGAGGTAAGGACAGAACACACAGAGACAAGAGAGACAGAACTACACATAAGGCAAGAATTATGAGACAGAGAGAAATTATGAACTGTGAGGTAAAGACAGAACACACAGAGACAAGAGAGACAGAACTAGACATAAGGCAAGAATTATGACAGAGAGAAATGATGAACTGTGAGGTAAAGACAGAACACACAGAGACAAGAGAGACAGAACTAGACATAAGGTAAGAATCATGAGACAGAGAGAAATGATGAACTGTGAGGTAAAGACAGAACACACAGAGACAAGAGAGACAGAACTAGACATAAGGTAAGAATTATGACAGAGAGAAATGATGAACTGTGAGGTAAAGACAGAACACACAGAGACAAGAGAGACAGAACTAGACATAAGGTAAGAATTATGAGATAGAGAGAAATGATGAACTGTGAGGTAAAGACAGAACACACAGAGACAAGAGAGACAGAACTAGACATAAGGCAAGAATTATGACAGAGAGAAATTATGAACTGTGAGGTAAAGACAGAACACACAGAGACAAGAGAGACAGAACTAGACATAAGGCAAGAATTATGACAGAGAGAAATTATGAACTGTGAGGTAAAGACAGAACACACAGAGACAAGAGAGACAGAACTAGACATAAGGTAAGAATTATGAGATAGAGAGAAATGATGAACTGTGAGGTAAAGACAGAACACACAGAGACAAGAGAGACAGAACTAGACATAAGGCAAGAATTATGACAGAGAGAAATGATGAACTGTGAGGTAAAGACAGAACACACAGAGACAAGAGAGACAGAACTAGACATAAGGTAAGAATTATGAGATACAGAGAAATGATGAACTGTGAGGTAAGGACAGAACACACAGAGACAAGAGAGACAGAACTAGACATAAGGCAACAATTATGAGATAGACAGAAATGATGAACTGTGAGGTAAAGACAGAACACACAGAGACAAGAGAGACAGAACTACACATAAGGCAAGAATTATGAGATAGAGAGAAATGATGAACTGTGAGGTAAAGACAGAACACACAGAGACAAGAGAGACAGAACTAGACATAAGACAACAATTATGACAGAGAGAAATTATGAACTGTGAGGTAAAGACAGAACACACAGAGACAAGAGAGACAGAACTAGACATAAGACAACAATTATGACAGAGAGAAATTATGAACTGTGAGGTAAAGACAGAACACACAGAGATAAGAGACAGAACTACACATAAGGCAAGAATTATGAGATAGAGAGAAATGATGAACTGTGAGGTAAAGACAGAACACACAGAGATAAGAGAGACAGAACTATTATAAAGAGGAGTGGGAGAAAGAATTTATATTAGAGTTGGCTGACGATTAGAAATGGATCTTGGTATGTACAGAAAATTGTGCACAAGTGTGTGAGTGCCACTATGAGGAACAGCTGGCTGGGATGATTTAGAGAGAGCGATCGAGGATTAATTAAAAAGATGAGAGGGCAATCAAGATATATATATGAGGAAGAATTAATTAACTGAGAGGTAAAGACAGAACATTTGAAACATTTAAAACATTTGAAACATTTCTTAATAGCCCATAAGGTACAGTTACATATGTTTTTGCATGTATTGTTAGAGGCCAGCCTTTACATAACACGGAGATAAGAGAGAGACAGAACGAGACAAGGCTATCTCGACCGGTAGGTGCTGTATCGCAATTTCGAGACCAGAAATGGCTTTGCCGTGATGTACTCTCCCAGGAAAGTCCCCATTTGCAAGGAAATAGCCCCAATAACGTAGATAGGTTTCCAGATTTTGCTCGAAAACCCACACATACGTTACACCTCCTGCTGTATGGAGACCTTGAGCAGGGATTTTATGTACCGCCCAAAAAAGTTATAAATCGGGTTCTAATGAGTGTTCTCTAAGGGCAGTATTGCAAGACTTTCGCTTCTCACATTACCTATTCATAAAGGTCAAAGAGGGGGTCATTTGGGTTCTCATGAGTGTTTCTACAGGTTCATGGTACAGAGGAAGGGTCACACTACCACCAGGGTCATAGAACTACTCCTGGAAATGTCCTCAACTCCTATGAAAGCCTTGTCAAATAGGTGTTTCTTCAGGTTCATGGTACAGAGGAGGGGTCACACTACCACCAGGGTCATAGAACTACTCCTGGAAATGCCCTCAACTCCTATGAAAGCATTGTCAAATAGGTGTTTCTTCAGGTTCATGGTACAGAGGAGGGGTCACACTACCACCTGGGTCATAGAACTACTCCTGGAAAAGCCCTCAACTCCTATGAAAGCCTTGTCAAATAGGTGTTTCTTCAGGTTCATGGTACAGAGGAGGGGTCACACTACCACCTGGGTCATAGAACTACTCCTGGAAATGCCCTCAACTCCTATGAAAGCCTTGTCAAATAGGTGTTTCTACAGGTTCATGGTACAGAGGAGGGGTCACACTACCACCAGGGTCATAGAACTACTCCTGGAAATGCCCTAAACTCCTATGAAAGCCTTGTCAAATAGGTGTTTCTTCAGGTTCATGGTACAGAGGAGGGGTCACACTACCACCAGGGTCATAGAACTACTCCTGGAAATGCCCTCAACTCCTATGAAAGCCTTGTCAAATAGGAGTTTCTTCAGGTTCATGGTACAGAGGAGGGGACCCAATACCACCAGGGTCATAGAAAAACTACTGCAAATTCCCTCAACTCCTAAGAAAGCCTTTTCAAATAGCTGTATATTCAGTTTCATGTTACAGAGGAGGTCACACTACCACCAGGGTCATAAAACTACTCCTGGAAATGCCCTCAACTCCTAAGTGAAAGCCTTGTCAAATAGGTGTTTCTTCAGGTTCATGGTACAGAGGAGGGTCACACTACCACCAGGGTCATAGAACTACTACTGAAATTCCTCAACTCCGACGAAAGCCTTGTCAAATAGGTGTTTCTTCAGGTTCATGGTACAGAGGAGGTCACACTACCACCAGGGTCATAAACTACTCCTGGAAATGCCCTCAACTCCTATGAAAGCCTTGTCAAATAGGTGTTTCTTCAGGTTCATGGTACAGAGGAAGTGTCACACTACCACCAGGGTCATAGAACTACTACTGGAAATGCCCTCAACTCCTATGAAAGCCTTGTCAAATAAGTGTTTCTTCAGGTTCATGGTACAGAGGAGGGGTCACACTACCACCAGGGTCATAGAACTACTCCTGGAAATGCCCTCAACTCCTATGAAAGCCTTGTCAAATAGGTGTTTCTTCAGGTTCATGGTACAGAGGAGGGGTCACACTACCACCTGGGTCATAGAACTACTCCTGGAAATGCCCTCAACTCCTATGAAAGCCTTGTCAAATAGGTGTTTCTTCAGGTTCATGGTACAGAGGAGGGGACACACTACCACCTGGGTCATAGAACTACTCCTGGAAATGCCCTCAACTCCTATGAAAGCCTTGTCAAATAGGTGTTTCTACAGGTTCATGGTACAGAGGAAGGGTCACACTACCACCAGGGTCATAGAACTACTCCTGGAAATGCCCTAAACTCCTATGAAAGCCTTGTCAAATAGGTGTTTCTTCAGGTTCATGGTACAGAGGAGGGGTCACACTACCACCAGGGTCATAGAACTACCCCTGGAAATGCCCTCAACTCCTATGAAAGCCTTGTCAAATAGGTGTTTCTTCAGGTTCATGGTACAGAGGAGGGGTCACACTACCACCAGGGTCATAAAACTACTCCTGGAAATGCCCTCAACTCCTATGAAAGCCTTGTCAAATAGGTGTTTCTACAGGTTCATGGTACAGAGGAGGGGTCACACTACCACCAGGGTCATAGAACTACTCCTGGAAATGCCCTCAACTCCTATGAAAGCCTTGTCAAATAGGTGTTTCTTCAGGTTCATGGTACAGAGGAAGGGTCACACTACCACCAGGGTCATAGAACTACTCCTGGAAATTCCCTCAACTCCGACGAAAGCCTTGTCAAATAGGTGTTTCTTCAGGTTCATGGTACAGAGGAAGGGTCACACTACCACCAGGGTCATAGAACTACTCCTGGAAATATCCACAACTCCGACGAAAGCCTTATCTTAGAGATATTCTAAGTGTATACATTCATAAGTATATACATGCACCATCTTGCTTTGGCTCATGCTGCCCTCCCAGAACTCATCTTTAATCCTAGAATCTAGAGTCCGGGTTGATAGGTGATCTTCTGGACAGCATGTGGGTAGTTTTAAGCCACTCGGCAGCGGCTGAAAAACCCCAGCTTGGTGGTGGCTTGTCAACCTGGTGGAGAGAGAGACAGGGAGGTTAGGGTAGCTTAGGGTAGGGTAAGGTAGGTTAGGTAAGGAGGAGAGGCTAGATTTGACAGGGAGGGAGAGATATGGCAGGGACACAGGCAGGGAGAGAGTGATTTGGCAGGGACAGAGGCAGGGAGAGGGAAATATTTGGCAGAGACATGTAAAGAGAGCAGGGGAGGACACAGTGCTGGGAGTTGTAGTAGAGGACCTGGAAACAGTGCTCAGAAAGGAAAGACTCCGATGATTTGGACATGTAAAGAGAGCAGGGGAGGACACAGTGCTGGAAGTTTTAGTAGAGGACCTGGAAACAGTGCTCATAAGGGAAAGACTCCGATAGTTTGGACATGTAAAGAGAGCAGGGGAGGATACAGTGCTGGGAGTGTTGGAGAGATTGGAGGTAGAAGGAAGGAGACCAGTTGGTAGACCTAGGAAAACATGAAGGTGTGTACAGGAAGACTTGGCACTGATGGGATTGGATGAGCATTGGGTAGAAGACAGAGTAGAATGGAGGTAGAAGGAAGGAGACCAGTTGGTAGACCTAGGAAAAGATGGAGAAGGTGTGTACAGGAAGACTTGGGATTGATAGGACTGTATAAGCATTGGGTGGAAGACAGAGCAGAATGGAGGTAGAAGGAAGGAGACCAGTTGGTAGCCCTAGGAAAACGTGGAGAAGGTGTGTACAGGAAGACTTGGCACTGATGGGATTGGATGAGCATTGGGCAGAAGACAGAGTAGAATGGAGGTAGAAGGAAGGAGACCAGTTGGTAGCCCTAGGAAAACGTGGAGAAGGTGTGTACAGGAAGACTTGGGATTGATAGGACTGTATAAGCATTGGGTGGAAGACAGAGCAGAATGGAGGTAGAAGGAAGGAGACCAGTTGGTAGCCCTAGGAAAACGTGGAGAAGGTGTGTACAGGAAGACTTTGGATTGATAGGACTGTATAAGCATTGGGCGGAAGACAGAGTAGAATGGAGGAGAGCCATAAAGCGTCCAACCGCTCAGGAAGATTGAATTAAATGGACCTTAACCTTAATAATGATGATGATAATGACATTGTACTTACCAGGGATTGAGTGGTCATAGTAGTAGTAGCAGTAGTATCACCGATCAGCTGTCATGGAAGTACTATATAAGGGATTCAATAGTACACATAGTAGCTGTATAGAGGATTTAATAGTACATATATCAGTATAGAGGATAGTAATACTAATAGTAGTAGTAGTAGTCTCAGCGATCTCCTTGAGTCCGTCGTCAATGTAGATGCCGTTCCCCACCTCCACCACCTTAGTAAGATTGTCATAGCCGAGGTCAACAACATTGGCCGAGCGCATGTCACGGAAATCCTTGTCAGAGGCGAGCTTGACCCGGCCGCCAACCTTCAGCCAGCTCGATCTCCGCCGACGCTCCCTGGGAAAGGTCAGGTCAGGTTAGGTTAGGTCGCGAGAGGTCATGGTGGGGTCAAACGAGGGTGGGTTATGTTTTAGGAGGCAAGTAAAGAAATGGAAAAATCACTGGGCTATTTTTTTATTTATATATTTTTTTTTTGTGTGTGTGTGTGTTTGTGTGTGTTTGTGTGTGTGTGTGTGTGTGTGTGTAGTGGAAGGCAGGGTACAGGGTTCCTCTTCTTACTAAAACCTTGATTAAAAGAAAATAAATAAATATATATAAATCCTGGGACCTATTTTATTCTTATGTTATATAAATGATATGTCAATTAGTGTTTCCTATCCACTACTTCTATATGCAGATGACACAGTATATATATTAGCTGTAACACACAAGGATGCCAAGGAAGTTTGCCTGGAATCCTTTAACAAGTGGATGGCAGAGAACAAGTTATCACATCACTCAGGAAGAACTGAAGCCTTGTTAGTAGTTAGGCTCAAATAGAAAACAAGGGAAAGGGAAAAAAACTCAGTCATATGTAATAACCATACTATTAAGCCAATCTGTGGGTTCATTTACTTCAACAATGACACCTAGTCTTTCCATATGGTCTAATTCCTTCTTAAGTTTATCCCTCAGAGCAACAGGTATTTCTCTAGGAGGGTGAGCCACAGGGACAGCACTTGGACCAAACTGTAATTCAACTGTTGGGAAGTTTTGTTTAGTGGGTGCAACATCTGTGGTCATATGCCGGAGAGAGACAGAAGGGGAAGGAAGGAAAGTTTTGTTTAGTGGGTGCAACATCTGTGGTCATATGCCGCAGAGAGACAGAAGGGGAAGGAAGGAAAGTTTTGTTTATTGGGTGCAACATCTGTGGTCATATGCCGGAGGGAGACAAAAGGGGAAGGAAAGTTTTGTTTAGTGGGTGCAACATCTGTGGTCATATGCCGGAGAGAGACAGAAGGGGAAGGAAGGAAAGTTTTGTTTAGTGGGTGCAACATCTGTGGTCATATGCCGGAGGGAGACAGAAGGGGAAGGAAGGAAAGTTTTGTTTAGTGGGTGCAACATCTGTGGTCATATGCCGGAGGGAGACAAAAGGGGAAGGAAAGTTTTGTTTAGTGGGTGCAACATCTATAGTCATATGCCAGAGAGAGACAGAAGGGGAAGGAAGGAAAGTTTTGTTTAGTGGGTGCAACATCTGTGGTCATATGCCGGAGAGAGACAGAAGGGGAAGGAAGGAAAGTTTTTAGTGGGTGCAACATCTGTGGTCATATGCCACAGAGAGACAGAAGGGGAAGGAAGGAAAGTTTTGTTTAGTGGGTGCAACATCTGTGGTCACATGCCGGAGAGAGACAGAAGGGGAAGGAAGGAAAGTTTTGTTTAGTGGGTACAACATCTGTGGTCATATGCCGGAGAGAGAGACAAGGGGAAGGAAGGAAAGTTTTGTTTAGTGGGTGCAACATCTGTGGTCATATGCCGGAGAGAGAGACAAGGGGAAGGAAGGAAAGTTTTGTTTAGTGGGTGCAACATCTGTGGTCATATGCCGGAGAGAGACAGAAGGGGAAGGAAGGAAAGTTTTGTTTAGTGGGTACAACATCTGTGGTCATATGCCGGAGAGAGAGACAGAAGGGGAAGGAAAGAAAGTTTTGTTTAGTGGGTGCAACATCTGTGGTCATATGCCGGAGAGAGAGACAAGGGGAAGGAAGGAAAGTTTTGTTTAGTGGGTGCAACATCTGTGGTCATATGCCGGAGAGAGACAGAAGGGGAAGGAAGGAAAGTTTTGTTTAGCGGGTGCAACATCTGTGGTCATATGCCGGAGAGAGACAGAAGAGGAAAGGATTATAGGAGAAGGGAACAGACCCCAGGAGATGGGACACAACCCCCGATTAATACCTGGTACCCATTCACTGCTGGGTGGACAGGGGCATAGGGTATCGGAAAAGCCGCCCAAATTTCTCCACTCTGCCTGGAAATCGAACCCGGGCTCTCTCAGTTGTGATTCAAGTAATTTACCCGTACCATCCAGCAGGTATCCCAGTCCCTCAAATACATCAAAGAATTCCGCCAACATACCATTTGCACCATGAATTGTAGGCAATGTCCAGCGCACACCTGTGGTCGACGCATGTGTAGGCATTGGCACCCTTCAGCTGCATGGGCGGAACCTTAGACATCTGTGAGAGAGACAGAGAGATTGACAAATAATATAGAGGGAGAGGAAGATAACAGTAAGATACAGGGATTTTAACATGATAATGAGGTTAACCCAGTAGCAGCGACGGGCCAAATTTGTGGCTTTACCGTGTAGCAGCGACAGGCTAAATTTGTGGCTTTACCGTGTAGCAGCGACGGGCCAAATTTGTGGCTTTACCGTGTAGCAGCGACAGGCTAAATTTGTGGCTTTACCGTGTAGCAGCGACGGGCCAAATTTGTGGCTTTACCGTGTAGCAGCGACGGGCCAAATTTGTGGCTTTACCGTGTAGCAGCGACGGGCCAAATTTGTGGCTTTACCGTGTAGCAGCGACAGGCTAAATTAATTTGTGCCATGATATAAACCCCAAAAATAGATGATACATAATCTGATCGCAAATGCTTTGATATATATGAAATGGTTTGTGTGAGGGGCGATTTTTTCTCATTTTTCTCGCTTGGAGGGACCATTAAGAAACATGATCCCCGCTGCTACTGGGTTAATATCTGCATTTTTATGAGCGTTTTTTCAAGTTCATTGCACAGAGGAAGGGTCAGACTACCACCAGGGTCATTAAACTACCCCTGGAAATGCCCCAAACACCTATGAAAGCCTTGTCAAGTATTTTTTTTCCACAACAAAGGAGACAGCTCAAGGGCACACACAAAAAAGGAAACTATATTAAAAAAAAAAGCCCGCTACTCACTGCTCCCAAATACCACGTGTCAATTCCTGTGCAGATGACAAAAACCTGGATCTTCAAGTCCCTCCCTGTCTTAGCCTGTGGGGGGAGTCTCAACGCCCTGCCCCTGCTGTGGGTGGTGTGGGGGGGGTGTGGGGGTCTGGTGCAGGGCCCACAGCTCCACCGTCAGGCTCAGGGGGGAGTCTCCAGGTCTGACAGGTGCTGGGGGAGGGGGGGAGGGCACCATATCAGAACACTCCTTACCCTGAGAGCATGTCAAGATACATAACAGCAACATTCAGCAGATATGTACCATTAAAACCTCTCTTGAACCCAGCTATTAAAACCTCTTATAAACCCAGCTATTAAAACCTCTTGTAAACCCATGCAGCTATTAAAACCTCTCTTGAACCCAGCTATTAAAACCTCTCTTGAACCCAGCTATTAAAACCTCTCTTGAACCCAGCTATTAAAACCTCTTGTAAACCCAGCTATTAAAACCTCTTGTAAACCCAGCTATTAAAACATCTTGTAAACCCAGCTATTAAAACCTCTTGTAAACCCATGCAGCTATTAAAACCTCTCTTGAACCCAGCTATTAAAACCTCTCTTGAACCCAGCTATTAAAACCTCTCTTGAACCCAGCTATTAACACCTCTTGTAAACCCAGCCATTAAAACCTCTTGTAAACCCAGCCATTAAAACCTCTCTTGAACCCAGCTATTAAAACCTCTCTTGAACCCAGCCATTAAAACCTCTCTTGAACCCAGGCATTAAAACCTCTTGTAAACCCAGCCATTAAAACCTCTCTTGAACCCAGCTATTAAAACATCTTGTAAACCCAGCCATTAAAACCTCTTGTAAACCCAGCCATTAAAACCTCTTGTAAACCCAGCCATTAAAACCTCTTGTAAACCCAGCCATTAAAACCTCTCTTGAACCCAGCTATTAAAACCTCTCTTGAACCCAGCCATTAAAACCTCTCTTGAACCCAGGCATTAAAACCTCTTGTAAACCCAGCCATTAAAACCTCTCTTGAACCCAGCTATTAAAACCTCTTGTAAACCCAGCTATTAAAACCTCTCTTGAACCCAGCTATTAAAACCTCTTGTAAACCCAGCCATTAAAACCTTACCTTATCGCTTGTGTGAGTCCTCCCCTGCATAGGAACAGCCGCGTCATCCAGGGGTAGACCAGGGAATCAACCACTCACATCCACGGTAGACCAGGCAATCGACCACTCCTCCTGGGGCCGGTAGACCAGGAAATCAACCACTCAGCAGATGACCAGTGTTGTGTAGCTCTCCAGTCTGAAATCGAGGGAGTTTGTAACCTAACTGATCATGGATATTAATCAGTGTTTTTACTCAAAGACAAACTGTGTGCGATGAACATTCAGCGAGTCGGAAATAATCACTGGATATTTACGACACAATAACAAAAATATCTGACATCACACCTGAACCATTGGATACCTGTGACATTATCCATGAAGGCAATTAGGGCACTCACTCACCAGGACGTCTCAGAATAAGTGCGCCGAGGACTATTATCGAGGCTAACATGGCGGTAGTCCGGGGCGTGGAACCTCATCAACGGTAGCGGTGTGTTCTGTGGTTGAAGCTCGGCCGTGGAGGTTTCTTGGAGACTCGAGTGGATGTGGTAATGCCCGGGTGGAGCAGCAACGGCCGTAGAGGGTTGGGATGTACACTGTAGTCTTATGTATACTGTAGAGTCTTATACTGTAGAGTCTTCCATGGCAAACGTTGCCCGTTCTTTACTAACTAGAGAGAGAGAAAGACACAGAGAGAGATTGAGAGATAGAGAGACAGAGACAGAGATTGAGAGACAGAGACAGAGCAACACACACACACAGACGTACGCACAGTGCAGTGAGGGAGAATTAAGCAACACACACACACACAGACGTACACAGTGCAGTGAGGGAGAATTAAGCAACACACACACACACACAGACATACACAATGCTGGGAGGGAGAATTAAGCAACACACACACACAGACGTACACAGTGCTGGGAGGGAGAATTAAGCAACACACACACACAGACGTACACAGTGCTGGGAGGGAGAATTAAGCAACACACACACACAGACGTACACAGTGCTGGGAGGGAGGAAGGACAGGCAGCATGGCGGTACATTGTTTATTACGGAACGAAATTCGCGTTACAGCTGCAAGGTGCTCTCAACCACAATGCCTTACAAAACCAGCAGTAGTTACCTCCTCCTGCTGCAGCGACCTCCCCAAGACGGAGGGCCCCCAGACCCCGCCCAGCGAGGATGCGCCTCCCCGGCCACCTGGTCAAAGCCTGGTCAACCAGTCAGCCAGAGAGGTGCGCCTCGCCGACAGGGCCCAGAAGCCTTCCATCGGGCGGGTCACCAAAGCCGCCTCTTCTTGCTGCTCCGGAACACAACAGGCTAAAAGGCAACAGTTACACACACGGAGCGAGAAAAAAAAGAAATCCTACCCGACATCTCAGAGGGAGACGCCCAAAGACGGCAGACTCAAACGCAGAACGAAAACACCTGTTCTGTGAAAGAGCCAACCGTTGTACCCCTAACACTTAGGCCCCACCAGCCTCCTCCTGTGAGGAAAACTGGTCCTCAGTTTGGGCAGCTCGTAAGGAGCTACCCTGACGGCAAAGCTGTAACACAGACTGGCCCGCTGCACAACTCCGCCGCCTAAACTATCACCTTGCCAGACCTCCCTACGGGAGAATCTGACATCTATCTGCGCGTCTTTCAAGCGTTGCTCGACTCCCTACCCGCCCGACCACCATCCGCCCGCCTGTTCCCACGTACGCCGCCCGTCCGCCCATCCGCCCCTGCCCCTACCCGCCCGCAAGCGTGCGAGCAGAGGTACGACGAGCGTCAGTGCGGCGGAACGTAGCGCACGGGTTCCGTGCGTTCGCAGACGTGGCCGTACGGTTCAGCGTAGACGCTGCTGCCTGCCTACCTGACCGAGGGTGGGGTGCCCGCCCGACAACCTGACCGCAAGGTGGCCTGCCTACCTATCTGATGGCCCGACTGACAGCCTGACCGCCAGATAGCTTGCCTGTCACCTGCTAGCCTGACTGCCAGGTGGCACACCCGCCCGTCGGCCTGATGGACAGACGGCCACGCCCATGCCTTCCTGACACAGTGATTAGCTAAGTCCCCCGCCAACACCCCACACAAAAAAAAGACACTCACACAAAAAAAAAACTCACACACCCTACATAACCTGCACCGTAGTGCTACCCCAAACCTCAGCAGCTCCCGCGTTGCACACCGCCACCGCCGTTGGTCACCCGGCAGCATCCACCCAGCACCTCGCCAGAGACAACAGCTAAAGAGCTAGGGAGGAAGGGGGTTATGGGGAAAAAAACATGCATAGAAATGAAATCCTAGCAGTCACACAGCAACACACAGCAAAAGGTCAAACACACGGCAGGCCTGCCATCACACACACAAACACACACAGCACACGCTAAACCAAATACCGTGGATATACCGTAGTGACGTGATGTGATGTCCCGCCACGCGCCCGGACTGCCACACACACTCACTCTTGCTATTGGGTATAAACACACGGGAAAAATGCTTAGATAATAAAGACATCCTAAATAAAATAACACACACAAGCACTTAGCGGGGTTTGGGAGGCAGACGGAGGAGGGCCAGTTAGCATGGGAAAAGGGGAATCGCCCTGCCCAGGAGATGGATATAGTCTTGCACCCCTCTGGCGTGAAGGTTACCCAACACACCAGGCGGTAAGGCTCGACACAACCCAAATCCCAGGAGGCTCATCCCCCAACCCACTTCCAGCCCACCAACCATTCTACCCCACCCTCCCTTACCCACTAAGTACCCACAGACATACACCAAAAAAAAGACACCACTCCCATCAGACACCGTTGAAGAAGGCATCCTGATCCCCCTAATAAAAAGCCAGGCTCAACCGTACGGAAGAGTCTGGCAAAACGTCGGCGGAGACAACGCGAAAGGCAACGCCTGGCCAAGCAGAGCCCGACCGCTCTGACCCCGGAAGAGAGGCCAGAGAAGAGTCGGCTTCCTCCTACGGAGAAAACCGACAAAAAAACTTCAGACATCTCGGAGGGAGACCGTCTGAAGGTGGAAGACTCAAACGCAGAACGGAATCACACCCGTTCTGTGAAAGAGCCAACCGTTGTTACACCTAACACCCTAACACCCTAACACCCTACACCAGCTAAAAAAACACCCTACACCCTGACGTGCTGCTCCCGCGCTGCGCCGATGCTCTCCACTTACGCGCCTCTGAAAGAACAAGACCGACTTAGTCACAACCCAGGAGACAGTGACGGAGAATTAGACACAAGATGAAAATTATACAAGAGCAACAGTATTTAATGATCTCGTTATTTGACTGATTATCATTTCATTACTATTATTGGTATTGTTATATTCATTACTATTATTGGTATTATTATATTCATTACTATTATTGGTATTATCATAATCATTATCATTGTTTACCTGGGCGCCAGAGGATACAGGCAAAGGGTGACACACACGGCCACCTCCATCAACGTGTCTCTCCAGGCGGGGCAACACACTGGAAGTACAGGGAGACTCAGACATGCGGAGAGGCAGCGGCAGAGACATCCAGACATCTTGGCTCAGACACAGGTGGCTGCTCCATTAACCCGGTAGCAGCGACGGGCCAAGTTTGTGGCTTTACCGTGTAGCAGCGATGGGCCAAGTTTGTGCCATGATATTTAAACCCCCCAAAATTGATGATGCATAATCTGATCACAAATGCTTTGATATATATTATGAAATGGCTTGTGTGTCCAAACTCCTTATGCAAGAGTTAAGAACATAAGGAGTCTGCAAGAGGCTGGTTAGGTTATACAAGGCCATGGTATTGGCACCCACAACATGGCCCCCAAGCCTGTTCCACTCATCCACCACTCTGTTAGTAAACCAATTCTTGCCTATGTCTTTGTTGAATCTGAATTTGTCTAACTTAAAACCATTGCCACGCGTCCTACCTGGCTCTTTTACTATCAAAATCTTATTGACATCCCCTTTATTAAATCCCTTCATCCATTTATAGACTTCGATCAAGTCTCCTCGCAACCTTCGCCTTTCTAGCGAGTGTAGATTTAACTGCTTCAGCCTGTCTTCATAAGGCAAGTTTCTCACCCCCTGAATCATCTTTGTCATCCTCCTCTGTACAGATTCTAACACCTTGATATCCATTCTGTAGTAGGGGGACCAGAACTGAACCGCATAATCGAGATGAGGTCTAACTAGTGCTAAGTAAAGTTTGAGGATGACTTCAGTGCTCCTATTGCTTACGCTCCTTGAGATGAAACCAAGTACTCTGTTGGCCCAATTTTTGGCCTGAATGCATTGAGCCCTAGGACGGAGGTCAGCGCTCACTAGGACTCCTAAGTCTCTCTCAAGCCCAGACCTGCTTAGAGGAGTGCCATTTAAGGAGTAATTGTGTGAGGGGTTGTTCCTGCCTACACTCAGAATGCTACACCTCCCGACATTGAATTCCATCTGCCACTTCCCCGCCCAATCATATAGTCTGTCAAGCTCATCCTGGAAAACGGTAGCGTCCCTGTCTGATTGGGTTACACTACTGATCTTGGTATCATCTGTGAACTTGCTGACATCACTACTAATTCCTGTCCAAGTCATTGATGTAAATAATAAAAAGCAGAGGACCCAGCACCGACCCCTGAGGGACGCCACTCGTAACACTGCCCCATTCAGATTTTTTACCATTGATCTGCACTCTCTGCTTCCTACCACTGAGCCACGCCCTGATCCAGTTCAAAACTTTACCAGCTACGCCGTGAGCCTGTAATTTTAGTAATAGCCGGTGATGAGGGACTTTGTCGAACGCTTTACTGAAATCTAGATACAATATGTCATAGTTTTCATCTCGGTCAACCGCCTCTATTACTTTAGTGTAGAAGGACAACAGGTAAGGCAAGACCTATCCTTTGTGAACCTATGCTGTGAATCATGAATTAAATTATGCTTTTCTAGATGGTCCAGAATGCTCCCGGCTATAATTTGTGGCTTTACCGTGTAGCAGCGACGGGCCAAATTTGTGGCTTTACTGTGAAGCAGCGATAACAAATTTGTGGCTTTACTGTGTAGCAGCGACGGGCCAAATTTGTGCCATGATTTAAACTCCCCAAAGTAGATGATGCATAATCTGATCACAAATGCTTTGATATATATTATGAAATGGTTTGTGTGAGGGTGATTTTTTAAATTTTTCTCGCTTGGAGGGACCATTAAGAAACATGATCCCTGCTGCTACCACCGGGTTAAGGTCAACAAAATTGTAATGCCAAAATTTAATTAAGTACGGGAAAGATAGAAATTAGGGAGGATAAGTAGTTTTAAGTATTTTTAAGAATGTATAAATTCCATCTCTGTCTCTTCCATACTTAATTGAATTAAAATGGTCAAATCATCACTGATCTCCTCTATTATGCATATATAATCATTTTTGCAATTCCTAACATTATATACTCATTTAAATAATTTTTCACACATATATATAAATACTACTCTTACATATACCCAATACTGTCCAACCCCTTATGCAAGAGTTAACCAGCATCTTCATTCTTTCATCCCTATACTGTCCAAACCCATTATGCAAGAGTTAACCAGCATCTTCATTCTTTCATCCCTGTGCTGTCCAAACCCATTATGCAAGAGTCAACCAGCATCTCCACTCTTTCATCCCTATACTGTCCAAACCCATTATGCAAGAGTTAACCAGCATCTCCACTCTTTCATCCCTATACTGTCCAAACCCATTATGCAAGAGTTAACCAGCATCTTCATTCTTTCATCCCTGTGCTGTCCAAACCCATTATGCAAGAGTCAACCAGCATCTCCACTCTTTCATCCCTATACTGTCCAAATTAACCAGCATCTTGATGCTTTCATCATGCTGTCCAAACCCATTATGCAAGCGTCTCCACTCTTTCATCCCTATACTGTCCAAACCCATTATGCAAGAGTTAACCAGCATCTTCATTCTTTCATCCTGTGCTGTCCAAACCCATTATGCAAGAGTCAACCAGCATCTCCACCTTTCATCCCTATACTTATACTGTCCAAACCCATTATGCAAGAGTTAACCAGCATCTTCATTCTTTCATCCCTGTGCTGTCCAAACCCATTATGCAAGAGTCAACCAGCATCTCCACTCTTTCATCCCTATACTGTCCAAACCCATTATGCAAGAGTTAACCAGCATCTTCACTCTTTCATCCCTATACTGTCCAACCCCTTATGCAAGAGTTAACCAGCATCTTCATTCTTTCATTCCTATACTGTCCAACCCCTTATGCAAGAGTTAACCAGCATCTTCATTCTTTCATCCCTATACTGTCCAACCCCTTATGCAAGAGTTAACCAGCATCTTCATTCTTTCATCCCTATACTGTCCAACCCCTTATGCAAGTTAACCAGCATCTTCATTCTTTCATTCCTATACTGTCCAACCCCTTATGCAAGAGTTAACCAGCATCTTCATTCTTTCATCCCTATACTGTCCAAACCCATTATGCAAGAGTCAACCAGCATCTCCACTCTTTCATCCCTATACTGTCCAAACCCATTATGCAAGAGTTAACCAGCATCTTCATTCTTTCATCCCTGTGCTGTCCAAACCCATTATGCAAGAGTCAACCAGCATCTCCACTCTTTCATCCCTATACTGTCCAAACCCATTATGCAAGAGTTAACCAGCATCTCCACTCTTTCATCCCTATACTGTCCAAACCCCTTATGCAAGAGTTAACCAGCATCTTCATTCTTTCATCCCTGTGCTGTCCAAACCCATTATGCAAGCGTCAACCAGCATCTCCACTCTTTCATCCCTATACTGTCCAAACCCATTATGCAAGAGTTAACCAGCATCTTCATTCTTTCATCCCTGTGCTGTCCAAACCCATTATGCAAGAGTCAACCAGCATCTCCACTCTTTCATCCCTATACTGTCCAAACCCATTATGCAAGAGTCAACCAGCATTTTCACTCTTTCATCCCTATACTGTCCAAACCCATTATGCAAGAGTTAACCAGCATCTTCATTCTTTCATCCCTGTGCTGTCCAAACCCAGTATGCAAGAGTCAACCAGCATCTCCACTCTTTCATCCCTATACTGTCCAAACCCATTATGCAAGAGTTAACCAGCATCTTCATTCTTTCATCCCTGTACTGTCCAAACCCATTATGCAAGAGTCAACCAGCATCTCCACTCTTTCATCCCTATACTGTCCAAACCCATTATGCAAGAGTTAACCAACATCTTCATTCTTTCATCCCTTACACTGGTAAACTCTGGGGCACCCTTCCTGTGTCTATATCTCCTCCTGCCTTCGACTTGAATTCTCTCACGAGGAATGACGTATCGAGACGCCTCTCCTCCCGAAACTGACCTCCCTTTCGGCCGCTCATAACTTTTGTCTCTGAAGGAGCAGCGATTAACCCAAGAACATCGCCAGACCCTTTTCTGGGCTTTCACGAGTCATGGCTGTGGTATGGTGGACCCTAAAAAGGGCTCGCCATAAAACCCCTGATTCAAGCTAATTGTAGGTGGTTGTGGCATACCGCAACCCACCATGCATGACAAGTGAGTGTTTTCTACTAAACTTGGTGGAAATGCTTACCGGTCTCCCCAGCTGAAGAGGTCACGGACAGAGGAGGTCATGTGCGCCTCCCCAAGCCCATGTCCCCCGGCGTCCATCTCCCGGAACACTGCCACACAAACAAACGCTAGCTATGGGTATAAAAAAAGATTACGTGCAAAAAGTTCACACACAAAAAAATACATCCTAACAAAATAATAGTGCGAAGGCATAACGCCAACGCACACACACACAATCATACGACAGGCCTGCCATTCACACACAGACGCACACACAAAAGAACCCACTTAACCAAACCGTCGGTGTCGTCGCGATGAGTCCTCTGCATGGTCCGTCCGCGGCATCCTGCAAAAACAGAGAGGCATATTAGAAAAGGGAACATTAAGGGCCGCTTCCACAGTCCATCATGGTCTTTGTAACACTCCCGAACCAAGCTATAGAATCCCATACTGTTCAAAATGGCGCGGTCTTCGATGACACACTAAATACAAAGAGCTTTTCCTGTATTGTGTCGTCAAATTTGTGGACTTGAATATAAACAGAATCTCAGCTTACTCATCTCCTTTCTCTTCCCTTTCCTTCATATCATAAACACAGCTTTTCCTGAATAGTCTTGTCAAATTTGTGAACTTGAATATAAACAGGATCTCGGCTCACTCGTCTCCCAATCTAATCTCCCTTCTCCTCCCTTTCCTTCGTATCATGACAATATAAGACCTTTCCTGTATAGTCTTGTCAAATTTGTGAACTATAGTCTCGTCAAATTTGTGAACTTGAATATAAACAGGATCTCGGCTCACTCGTCTCCCAATCTCATCTCCCTTCTCTTCCCTTTCCTTCGTATCATGACAATATAAGACCTTTCCTGTATAGTCTCGTCAAATTTGTGAACTTGAATATAAACAGGATCTCAGCTCACTCGTCTCCCAATCTCATCTCCCTTCTCCTCCCTTTCCTTCGTAGCATAAATATACAAGACCTTTCCTGTATAGTCTCGTCAAATTTGTGAACTTGAATATAAACACCATCTCGGCTCACTCGTCTCCTAACTTCACACAAGACCTTTCCTGTATAGTCTCGTCAAATTTGTGAACTTGATTATAAACAGGATCTCCTCTCTCAATCTCATCTCCCTTCTCCTCCCTTCCTTCGTAGCATAAATATACAAGAACTTTCCTGTATAGTCTCGTCAAACTTGTGAACTTGAATATAAACTCCAGACACCGTACAAGGAAATTTCGAAGGCTCTGGTATTGGTTTCGGAGCTTACTAACCCATCATGAGGAACTGTGAAACTGGGCCTTAGACACAGATGCAGAATTATAGCCATGCAAAAGGCAAATTACTTATATATAGTACATGAAACTGGCCATCACGGGGAGTTAACTTATGGCAAAATATATTACTAACCCCGGAAATTAAGTGAGACTGAAAATTTAAAGAAGCATTATGTGAGAGGCACCTTAGTAACAAGGATTTCGGTTAATTTTTAATTTACACCGCAGGGCTTCATACAGTTGAGATATCGGCAAGGCTTGGAAGCGAAGATTTTACATGAAGAGGCGCCTGGCTGGGATTTCGGACAATTATACATGCAAAGCTTGAAGCGATATCTGACATGGAACAGTGACAAACAAACTAGGACTGAATTATATGTAGTGACAAAACAAACTTGGATTGACAATTATACAGTGACAAAACAAACTAGGACTCACAATTATACAGTGACAAAACTAACTAGGACTGACAATTATACAGTGACAAAACAAACTTGGACTGACAATTATACAGTGACAAAACAAACTAGGACTCACAATTATACAGTGACAAAACTAACTAGGACTGACAATTATACAGTGACAAAACAAACTAGGATTGACAATTATACAGTGACAAAACAAACTAGCAAGCAGAGCCGGGCACCACAAACACACTGGAAGGAACCTTGAGCGATAGATAACTTAGACATTAATTAAAAGGAAGGAAGGGATGAAGATAGACAGAGGAGGAGGAGGAAGAGAGAGAATGGACGATAGGAAATTGGATGCAAGATTTGACCGCCAGAAAGAACATCACTCAAAGGATAACTTAGACATTAATTAAAAGGAAGGAAGGGATGAAGATAGACAGAGGAGGAGGAGGAAGAGAGAGAATGGACGATAGGAAATTGGATGCAAGATTTGACCGCCAGAAAGAACATCACTCAAAGGATAACTTAGACATTAATTAAAAGGAAGGAAGGGATGAAGATATATATATAGAGAGGAGGAGGAGGAGGAGGAGAGAGAATGGACGATAGGGAAATGAGAGGCAAGATTTGACCACCATAAAGAATTATAAATGTTAATTAAGCAAAAGATAACTTATTTATTAAAAGGAAGGAAGGGATGAAGATAGACAGAGAGGAGGAGGAGGAGGAGAAGGAGGAGAGAGTAAACTTAAAACTAGAAACAATCACTTGATATCATTTAGTATTCCATAATGTTGCCGAGCTCTGCAAACTAGTCACTCCCAATGATCAGACAGCTAACCAGTGATAACCTATCCTCACTAACACACTGTTGACATTTGTTGACCTAAATTGACCTATCTATCTTGGTGTGACTCTCCGTGATGTCCCCCCCGCTTGGCCCGGCATCTCCGCGGTCCCACACGAGTCCGGGCTCCGTCACGGCAGCTCTGGGAAGACAAAACACATCGGACAGAAAACATACTGCATGACACACGAGGCTGGTCCATATACATACTGCATGACACACGAGGCTGGTCCATATACATACTGCATGACACACGAGGCTGGTCCATATACATACTGCATGACACACGAGGCTGGTCCATATACATACTGCATGACACACGAGGCTGGTCCATATACATATTGCATGACATTCCCTCCAGTGACTCTCTCTATCATCTCTTTTTCTCTCCATCTCTCCCCGTGTCTCTCTCTCCTGTTACCTACATCTTGCTAAGCCAACACACCCATCACCATTAAGCCAACACATCCATCACCATTAAGCCAACACATCCATCACCATTAAGCCAACACATCCATCACCATTAAGCCAACACATCCATCACCATTAAGCCAACACATCCATCACCATTAAGCCAACACATCCATCACCATTAAGCCAACACATCCATCACCATTAAGCCAACACCCCCATCACCATTAAGCCAACACATCCATCACCATTAAGCCAACACATCCATCACCATTGTCAACACATCCATCACCATTAAGCCAACACATCCATCACCATTAAGCCAACACATCCATCACCATTAAGCCAACACATCCATCACCATTAAGCCAACACATCCATCACCATTAAGCCAACACATCCATCACCATTAAGCCAACACATCCATCACCATTGCCAACACATCCATCACCATTAAGCCAACACATCCATCACCATTAAGCCAACACATCCATCACCATTAAGCCAACACATCCATCACCATTAAGCCAACTCATCCATCACCATTAAGCCAACATACCCCATCACCATTAAGCCTACACATCCATCACCATTAAGCCAACACATCCATCACCATTAAGCCAACACATCCATCACCATTAAGCCAACACATCCATCACCATTAAGTCAACACATCCATCACCATTAAGCCAACACATCCATCACCATTAAGCCAACACATCCATCACCATTAAGCCAACACATCCATCACCATTAAGCCAACACATCCATCACCATTAAGCCAACACATCCATCACCATTAAGCCAACACATCCATCACCATTAAGCCAACACATCCATCACCATTAAGCCAACACATCCATCACCATTAAGCCAACACATCCATCACCATTAAGCCAACACATCCATCACCATTAAGCCAACACATCCATCACCATTAAGCCAACACATCCATCACCATTAAACAACATCCATCACCATTAAGCCAACACATCCATCACCATTAAGCCAACACATCCATCACCATTAAGCCAACACATCCATCACCATTAAGCCAACACATCCATCACCATTAAGCCAACACATCCATCACCATTAAGCCAACACATCCATCACCATTAAGCCAACACATCCATCACCATTAAGCCAACACATCCATCACCATTAACCCAACACATCCATCACCATTAACCCAACACGCCCATCACCTCTCTCTCTCTCTCTCTCTCTCTCTCTCTCTCTCTCTCCAACTTCTTCAATGTATACTTAAGGGCTCGGAGGAGGTGGTGATGTTGACCTCGAAGTGCTGCCGGAGGTCACTGAAGTCTCACAGGCCGTCCTCTTAATATACGACACCCTGGTAACGTTGGCATGGAGGCGAGGACACTTGTGACATGCAGGTGCCGAGGGCGGGAATCGAACCGGGGTCAGCAGTTACGTGGCGGGCATGGGGCTTGTTAACCCGTCCGCTGCGATTGGCATGGATTTGGCCTTCACTGGTAGCCTGGTAACATACACTCCCAGGTCTTTCTCTGCCTCTGTGGTGGATAGTGGAGTGTTTCCCATGTGGTATTGGTGTGCTGGATATCCCTTCACTGGTAGCCTGGTAACATACACTCCCAGGTCTTTCTCTGCCTCTGTGGTGGATAGTGGAGTGTTTCCCATGTGGTATTGGTGTGCTGGATATCCCTTCACTGGTAGCCTGGTAACATACACTCCCAGGTCTTTCTCTGCCTCTGTGGTGGATAGTGGAGTGTTTCCCATGTGGTATTGGTGTGCTGGATATCCCTTCACTGGTAGCCTGGTAACATACACTCCCAGATCTTTCTCTGCCTCTGTGGTGGATAGTGGAGTGTTTCCCATGTGGTATCGGTGTGCTGGATATCCCCTCCCAAGGTGCAGGCCTTCACATTTTTCTTCACTGAACTGTAGCAGCCACTTTTTGCTCCACTCCTGTAGCTTGGTGATGTCTTCTGGTAGGAAATCCGCAGTCAAGGGGTTAAGGAGTCCCCGCTGGTATAACACGCGGTACTTGTAACATGCAGGTCCCATGGGCGGGAATCGAACCGGGGTCAGCAGTTACGTGGGCGGGGACGGGACCATCGGGGCGTAACACACAAACACTTAGCCTGGGATGCATGGGAATCGAACCCAGTCCAGCAGATACGGGAACAGCGTGTTCTGGCGAAGGGGTCCCGCCGCCAACACACAGAGCAGCGGACGGACAGGGAATGGTGCTGGCCAGGCGAAGGGTTCCGTCAAACTGGACAGGCAGGGCGGGCGCGGTTGTCTCGGGAACTTCTCTTTGTGTGTGAGTGATAGTAGTTCCGTGTAGTTTGCTTGTTAGCCTGTTGGTGGGGGCGGGGCAGGACTATAGTTAAGGTTCGTGTGTATGTGTGTGTGTGTGTGTGTGTTAAGTAAGTAGTTAACGTTTATTGCTAATCATACATATTACATGATATACATAATACACAAATTCATGTTGATATTAGCTCCCTGACAGACATTGATTAATTATGGATGAGACGTGGAACTAGACAATAAAAATAGTGTCTATATAATTATGGTTATATACACAAAGGTGAAATACTGATTATATGATAGTAGTAGTAGTAGTAGTAGTAGTAGTAGTAGTAGTAATGCTAGTGTGTGTGTTAACGGCCACTTTGAATGTCGTTAAGCCCAGGGTGTGGCGTCATGAGACATCCGGGTATCATGAGACATCCCATATCCTGAAGACATACCTGAATTTCGACAAGGTACCGTGTCTTGTGTCGTCTGCTTGTCGGAATCTGTCCCACTCAAGTTTATTTATTTTATTATGAAAGCAAATTACGACGTGTGTGTGTGTGTGTGTGTAACGAGGATATTAACCGTCACTCTTCCTCTTCTTCTTGTGACCTAATAACAAGCCTTCCATCGCTATTTAAGTAAGTCCTCATTAGTACTTTTTTCACACTTAGATGCTTCACTTAATTAGCCAGTCTATGATAGTAATTTTGGGGTTCCGTGTTGATAAAATAAGGATATGGGATGTCTCACGATACGGGACGACAGATGACATCACACCTTTCACAATATCATACGAGCTAGTTAAACGGACGTGTGTGTGTGTGTGTGTGTGTGTGTGTGTGTGTAAGTTATCATGTCCCAATCACGAGACAGCTGATCCGAACAAGCTCATTTCAATTATATGTCCTGGACGTCTTAAAATGTCCGGGCTATTAACATTTCAGTATATATTTATTTTAGAGAACTCGTCATCTTCAAGGGTACGTTTGTGTTTTAGGTTTTTCTTATTAAGTTTTCTTTTATCAGAGAGAGAGAGAGAGAGAGAGAGAGAGAGAGAGAGAGAGAGAGAGAGAATTAGTGATTATAAGTAGTTTCGTATCATTATCTAAATTTGTAAAGTTTTAATATTTTTTTAACTATTTTTAAGCCGGTAACGACACCAGAGTTTCGTAT
>NW_026110986.1:32500-48463 GCF_024679095.1 Eriocheir sinensis | reverse complement strand
TTCAAAACCTCTTTCAAGACATGTCCGACCCTCTCACTTCAACACCCAAGACCTCGTGTACCCTAGAGTCGTGGGTAGTCGTGGCCCAGTGTCGGCACTGTGTGAACGGGACTTTAGCAAGTATTTCTGAGCCGACAGTCGTCACGAACGTCCTTCATTAGACGAAGACGGTCGTCACGATAGTCCCTCATTTTTCTTAAGTAGTCGGCACCGACAACTGTGGCGACAGGAAACGTTAAAAAATTGAAAAATGGCCCCGACAGTCTTCACGACTGTCTTAGGACAAGCCAAGACTGTTTTGGACAGTCGGGACAGTCACGACTGTCCCCGACCTCCCTTTGACCTCAACTGGAAGTGACCGTTGGTCCAGACCCTTGCCGACTCTTGTCGTGAAAGTTTAGCATGGAATACTTTTTCGTGCTAGCCGTCATGACTCCACACTCTCCTCCCGACGTCCGCTCAGCATTTGGCGGCCTTTCTAGACCTCTTTCAAGACATGCCCGACCCTTTCACATGAACACCCAAGACCTCGTGTACCCTAGAGTCGTGGGTAGTCGTGACCCAGAGTCGGCATAGTTTGAACTGGACTTTAACACGTGCATACCCCCTCTACCCCGTGATCCCCCTCCCCCCCCCCCGCGACTCAACTTTCCGGCACTTCACGAGTTAAAATTTTTACTACCCTGTCGCAAATCACTCAGGTGTCTCCCAACCTTGTTTTTTATATCTCTGGAGTCCTTTCTCTATCTAGTATTTGAGTAGCGTTAAAATGAGCTCCCAAATCACTAAATGTTAAAACTCGTATTTTAAGGATGCATACAGCGGCTCTTGCCCACTGGTTACCATCATTCACAAGCACTTTAATTATCTTATTGAAAATTAGTAAGAAAACATTAGATTTTCGCCATTTAGCTAGGTGGCGTGATATCTACAAGATCACTGTTCATGACTAAAAATGCAAATAACGTTGGTTCGCTAGTCTTATAGCGATAAGAGCGAATTCGTCCTTTTGTCATTCCCCCTCCGGCCGTGCCCCGTCAACCCTCCTCTCCCATGAGGGGGTATATATTCACTCCCGCCAGCATATTTACGAAATGTTAGGATTTTGTCGCGCGGAGGCTAGCCCCACCCCCTGCAGTGACGTCATGCTTTGATACTTCCTGATTGGCTGCTGCCTCCCTCCTTCCCCTCTCTGCCCCCCCCACCCTGCCTCCCTCCCTCTCTGCCTTGCTCTCTCTCTCTCTCTCTCTCTCTCTCTCTCTCTCTCTCTCTCTCTCTCTCTCTTATATTCAGAGAGAGAGAGAGAGAGAGAGAGAGAGAGAGAGAGAGAGAGAGAGAGAGAGAGAGAGAGAGAGAACCTTGGCAAGGTCACGCGCTGACAGCCACCAACCAACCCTAAAGCCCCAAATACACTGCCGAATTTTGGCCACGAACTTGATGCCGAATCAGTTCGTGAAAAAATTCGGCGACCGGTTCGCCGACATGATCAAGATTCTTACAGTTCGTGACCATTCGGCGACATGTCGGCGAATGCTCAAGACAATTCGGGGGCAGTTCGGAGACATGTCGCCGACTATTCGGCGTCCATGTCGCCGAGCTCAAAATCTGAAATTTTAACGTTTTTTTGTCGCGGAATAACTGGCGACAAGTCTTCGAATTCTCTTCGCATGTCCCCGAAGTGTCGGCGACATGTCGGAGACAATTCTCCGACAGTGCCAAGATTTCTGACAGCTAATCATCTGATGCCCCTGTGGCATATAAAAGCACGGGAATCCGCGCCTACCTCATGGACTACTACAACACCCGGGGAGCAGTGGCCTGGCAGGACAGAACTGTGGGAGAGTAAATACCATGTGTGGTAATATGTATGATGGTATGTGTAATAAAATGTATAAATGTGACTTGTTTTTGTTTTGCTCTCCTACAAATAGTTTAGAATGAATGAATGTTTACGTAATATCAGTAAACAAACCAGTAACTGAAAGAAGGAATAAATCTAAATAACTGAAAATGAAACGAAGGTTAAATCATGGCAGAATAATGATATTAAGAAATAAATAAAGTAATAAATAGCAAATTAATTATGAAATAAATGAAAATGTTAGTTCCATACCTATTTTATATATTCATGATTCTTCTTGTTTTTCATATGTTCTTGTTTACTATTTATTATTATAGTATTATTTTATATATATATATATATATATATATATATATATATATATATATATATATATATATATATATAGATAGATAGATAGATAGATAGATAGATAGATAGATAGATATAGATATAGATATATAGATATAGATATAGATATATATAGATAGATAGATAGATAGATAGATAGATACAGATATAGATAGATAGATAGAAAGATAATACATAGATAGATAGAGAGATAGATAGACAGACCCCCGTGTACACCTCCCACCGCGACCCGTTTGCCGTGTCGTGATTAATTCGCCGAATATTCGGGGACATGTCCCCGAATAGTCTTGGCCATTCGGCGACATGTCGGAGACATGTCCCCGAATAGTCGGCGACATGTCGGCGACAAATTTGCCAATAAAATTTAAATTTCAACGGTCAAAATTCGGCAACAATTCGCCGAACACCGCGAATCGGACGCCGAATTGTCTGCGACATGTCGGTGACAATTCGGCCTCCATTTTGCATTCGTGCACATTCGGCGAACGGCCGCGAATTTTTCATGCAACATGAAACTTTCGTGGCGGTCGTGACCAACTGTCAAAAGTCGCGTGGTGGACGCAGACGTCCCCGAACGGCCACGAACAGGCAAGAAAGATGCCGAACTTGTCCACGACACAGGATGACTTGCATATTCGCGCACATTCGTGAGACAAAATTCGGCAGTGTATTTAAGCCCCAAATACACTGCCGAATTTTGGCCACGAACTTGACGCCGAATCAGTTCGTGAAAAAATTCGGCGACCGGTTCGCCGACATGACCAAGATTCTTACAGTTCGTGACCATTCGGCGACATGTCGGCGAATGCTCAAGACAATTCGGGGACAGTTCGGAGACATGTCGCCGACTATTCGGCGTCCATGTCGCCGAGCTCAAAATCTGAAATTTTAACGTTTTTTTTGTCGCGGAATAACTGGCGACAAGTCTCCGAATTGTCTTCGCATGTCCCCGAAGTGTCGGCGACATGTCGGGGACAATTCTCCGATAGTGCCAAGATTTCTGACAGCTGATCATCTGATGCCCATGTGGCATATAAAAGCACGGGAATCCGCGCTTACCTCATGGACTACTACAACACCCGGGGAGCAGTGGCCTGGCAGGACAGAATTGTGGGCGAGTAAATACCATGTGTGGTAATACGTGTGGTAATATGTAGATAGTTTGTGTAATAAAATATATAAATGTGACTTGTTTTTGTTTTGCTCTCCTACAAATATTTTAGAATGAATGAATGTTTGCGTAATATCAGTAAACAAACCAGTAACTGAAAGAAGAAATAAATCTAAATAACTGAAAATGAAACAAAGGTTAAATAATGGCAGAATAATGATATTAAGAAATAAATAAAGTAATAAATAGTGAATTAGTTATGAAATAAATGAAAATGTTAGTTCCATACCTATTTTATATATTCATGATTCTTCTTGTTTTTCATATTTTCTTGTTTACTATTTATTATTAAAGTATTATTTTATTCAGTGTATATATATATATATATATATATATATATATATATATATATATATATATATATATATATATATATATATATATATATATATATATATAGATAGATAGATAGATAGATAGATAGATAGATAGATAGATAGATAGATAGATAGATATATAGATAGATAGATATAGATAGATAGATAGAAAGATAATACATAAATAGATAGATAGATAGATAGATAGACAGACCCCCGTGTACACCTCCCACCGCGACCCGTTTGCCGTGTCGTGATTAATCCGCCGAATATTCGGGGACATGTGAGGAGTAGAGAAAGAACGAGGAATGTATGCCTCCATTCCAGAGACAATCACCTCTGTGATGCGCTGAGCACACACAGAGGGGTCTCTATCCTGGAAGCAATAATCATTCCACGGAAAATCGGAAAAGTACATCTTCAGGTCGTCCCACCGAGCTGAAGCAAAATGCCAGAAGCATCGCCTCTTCGGTGGGTCCAGAGTGTGTACAAGAGCGATAGGACAGGATGCAGAAATAAGATTGTGATCGGAGGAGCCCAACGGAGAGAACAGTTTGACAGAATAAGCAGAAGGGTTTGAGGTAAAGAAGAGGTCTAGAAAGTTGGGCCGGTCTCCAATGTGGGGAAAGGAAGACATTTATTTCATTCTAGCTATTCTTCTATGAGTTCGTCTATCTGTCTAGCTATACATGTCATTGCAAGTTCATTTGAACTCCCTATAAGGAACTGCGATGCCGAAAGTCATCACTTGCCTGTTGTCATGGGCCACCTGTTCCTGTCTATCCACTTCTTCCTTATAGACTACAATTTATCTATTCACAAACACAGTGAACCTACCACATCACCTGAAGGACGATTACTGGCCATCTTGCGGTAGTAGGGGTAATGCAAGGTGATGGTGCTGTGGAGAGTCCGCTTGACTGGTGTTCTGCAGCCAGAGAAGCGGAGTGCTACTGTCAGACTGCTCAGGTGCCAGATGGTGACGTCACAATATGGCGCCGGTCGTTTCAGAGCGCAGAAATGTTTATGTACTTAAATTGGCTGTAACGTTAAAAACACTGTTCACATTGAAAATTCAACCTCACTGCCCTACTATATGGGGCTGGAAGATTTCCAATCCATCGTTACCCCAGGTTGAGTAAACAGGTCTATTGTCCCTTACCTTAGTATTAGTTTACGGTAGATTGGCCGGGAAGCACACAGGAAATTAATTACATCACGTCCTCCCATGAAAAGTGTCCACGTTACCAGGATTCCTCCAGTATCTCAAACGGCGTGACTGAATGTTAGATTTACTTTCAGTTCAAGTTCATTTTTATCTTTCTTCCTGTGTAGCTGTCGAGTTCGACCGACAGATCTAAGGGTGGTGGCAGCTATAGACTGTCACACAGGTGTTTCAGTTCAAATTCATTCTTAACTTCAGTCGTCATTCTCACTCAGTTGTTAATCCCGTCATAAAGACACCCGAAGCCCCATCATACGGCCCCCGGACATTTCACCAGTAATATAGCTCTTCACTCATTTCACTTTATTTACCTTACGCAACCCAAACCTAATGCGTTCCGGGCGCAACACATTCACACTTGCTCTGTTGCTAAGGCCAAATGTGTGTGTATTACTTGCCCCTGGTTCCTTTACCATCTGTCAGTCAGCATGATGACATGCCACGAGTTAGAAAAAATAGTAAACATTTGAAACTAGACTCATTAACATTTGCACTTGCAAACTCTATTATGACGTAATATATAATTTAATTGTAGAATGACTATAGTGCAATACCTGTTGCTGCCCCATGGGTTATCAGGAACAGTGTAAGGCTTTGGGAAGTTGAAGGAGGAGGCCCTAGCCTGGAGGCGTCCTTGTCTCATCGCCGCCCTAGACAGCTTCAGGCCCCGCAGGCCCAGCATCACAGCCATGCTACTGAAAGGCACATGAGGCTGTCATCTTAAACGGCACGTTCACCACACACACACACACACACACACACACACACACACACAGTTTTATTTATGTAATAATAATGATAATAATAATAATAATAATAATAATAATAATAATAATAATAATAATAATAATAATAATGATAATGATAATAATAATAATAATAATAATAATAATAATAATAATAATAATAATAAGGGGTTTCATTCTTCTTGGCAGCGTTTAGGATATAGATTTGTAGATTACAGATTATTGATAATACGTTAGTACGTTTATTTTTCACATTTATCCTTCATAATCCTCCGCTCAGCTGATGTAATGTTGACATTTCCCGCCGCTCCGGCATACCAACACTGCCGAATCACGCGCCTTCGTCTATCATGATCATTACCACGCTGGTAGTCGCCGATACCATGAAAACAGCGACTGTGAAACCGAATCGAGGCGATGGTAACGGCTGCTACCAGGATGACAAGGCCTTTGGTTAGGGTGCGTACCAGACGACTGTGAAAGCGGCCCATAGGGCCAGTGTGACATCCGGGTTAACACAGTTTACCTTCCCCAGGTTTTCCCTAGGTACTCATTTATCGACTAGCCCGAAAGGGAGGATGAACAGCTGGGTGAGCTTCACGCCGACTGCCCGGGCCGGGATTCGAACCCGGGCCCGCGGAGTAGAAGCCAGGCACGCTGACTACTAGACCACGGAGGTATGCACAATATGCCAAAAGGTTGACTTATAGAGCTGTGAAACTTCTACACAGTGTTGCCAAATGGTGTGTGAATATTTCCCACGAGAAACCATATAACGCCAAAATTCTTCAATTTTCGTAAATTTTCGTGCTCTACTCCCAGCCGCACATGAGTGACGCTGGTCACTGACAGCTCATACCTACCTCTCCACTTGGCACACGGCCTCTGACTGCGGTTTGGATCTTTATCTAAAACTACTAGCACCATATGTTCGTTTTGTAACCACTTGTAGGCTGTAACACAAGTGCATCCTCATATAGCAAACCAGAGAGGCTACACCTGTGTAGATACCCTAGAAATGGTACTAGATTTTTTTTTTTTTTATATAGGAGAACAAAGATAGATAATATGTTCCTTTTATAAGCATTTGTAGCCTGTATTACAAGTATAGAGGGGTTGCACTGACGTCACACCGCTTCGCTTTTGTTTTAGGAAAAACAACTGTCAGCCATTTTGGGAGGCAAGAGCGATCAGCTGAGCCCTTGCCCCCTGATGATAGCTGGCCCGTGCCTCCCGTCTTCATAACAGAATCTAAGTGAATATGCAAAAAATCTGGACAGTTAGGCTAGGCTTCGTTATATAACTATCCATTAGGCTGCCAAATGATGATGGACATACAGTATATACATTTATTATCAAACTTCAAGATATATTTGATGATAAGAACAATGAATATATGACTAATTTAACCCCGGGCATCCCCGGGCAGTGTTTATAGTAAGAACAAAAGAACGTAAGGGGTTCGCAAAAAGCCCACCGACTATACTTGGCAGCCCCTGTCTACCTACCGCGAGTGGCAGTGTAGCACCTATCAGTAACAGTAATAGATGGGCCACTAACACACCCACCCACACAGTAATAGATGGACACTAACACACACACACACACAGTAATAGATGGACACTAACACACACAGTAATGGATGGACACTAACACCCACGCACCAACACAGTAACAGATACACTAACACCCACACCCACACAGTAATAGATGGGCCACTAACACAATCACCCACACAGTAATAGATGGACACTAACACCCACACCCACACAGTAATAGATACACTAACACCCACACCCACACAGTAATAGATGGACCAATAACACACCCACCCACACAGTAATAGATGGACACTAACACACACCCACAACACAGTAATCACACTAACAGCACACCACACACAGTAATAGATGGGCCAATAACACACCCACCCACACAGTAATAGATGGACACTAACACCCACACCCACACAGTAATAGATACACTAACACCCACACCCACACAATAATAGATGGACCAATAACACCCACACCCACACAGTAATAGATAGACACTAACACACACACACACACACACACACACACACACACAGTAATAGATACACTAACACCCACACCCACACAGTAATAGATGGGCCAATAACACACACACCCACACAGTAATAGATGGACACTAACAACCACACCCACACAGTAATGGATGGACACTAACACTCACCCACAGTAATAACACACACACTCCACACAGTAATAGATGGACACTACACCCACACCCACACAGTAATAGATAATATATATATATATATATATATATATATATATATATATACACGGTGTCTAACCTTCTCTCTGTACCTTTATCTCCAGTTTCCTTTCTGACCGTTCTATTTCTGCCGTGGTAGACGGTCACTGTTCTTCCCCTAAATCTATTAACAGTGGTGTCCCACAGGGTTCTGTCCTATCTCCCACTCTTTTTCTGTTGTTCATTGATGATCTTTCCAAAACGAACTGTCCTATCCATTCCTACGCCGATGATTCCACTCTGCATTATTCAACTTCTTTTAATAGAAGACCAACCCTTCATGAACTTAACGACTCAAGTCGTGAGGCTGCAGAACGCTTTGCCTCAGACCGTAATATTATTTCCGATTGTGGCAAGAAGAACCTGGTGTCCTTCCAACGCCCCAAACACACATAAAGCCTGCACCTTTCACTGATACAATCTTTCCAAATTAACTATCTCTCATCTTACAACACCCAGCCATCACCTTCTCAACAACACCAACATCCTCGGTTCATCATCTCAACCAAAATCTTAATCTGAAACTTCATATCTCATCTCTCTACTAAATCAGCTTCCTGAGTTAAGTGCTCACTGTCTCTCGCTAATTCTTCTGCACAGTTGTGGTTACCATATACAGGGGCCTTTGGTCTGCCTCGTATGAGGTAATAGTACCCGTGTAAATCACTGCCAGTTTCTGGCGAGTGGAGGCGCAAGGCCGTCCTATCAGCCTCCTCCTCATACTGATAGTTGGGGCCTTCTACCACCTGCAATGTTGCCTCTTTCATTCTGTTGATTATTTCTGAACTTGCTAACTGCATGCCCTCCCCATGGCCCCGCTGCACTGACTCTCTACCTGTGCCTCATCTCCATACTGTCCAAATCTCTTTATGTAAGAGCTAACGTACCTCACTCTTTCAACCTCTCACAAACCTCCAACAATCTTCATCTGTATTTCTCCTGCCTATGATTCTTGAACTTTCAGGAGGGGAGGGTATCAGGACACTTCTCTCCCGAAATTAACTCTGATTTTGACACTCCTTTAACTCCCCCTGTTCGGGAGCAGGAGAAGGGTCTTTTTTCTTTTTTTTTTTTTTCTTTGCGCCCTTGAGCTGTCTCCTTAGCTGTAAAAAAAAAATTATATATATATATATATATATATATATATATATATATATATATATATATATATACACACACACACACACATTATATATATATATATATATATATATATATATATATATATATATATATATATATATATATATATATATACACACACACACATAGATATATATATATATATATATATATATATATATATATATATATATATATATATATATATATATATATATATATTAGTTGGAGTAGATAGAAAGACACTTTCCGAATGGACGCAAGCCACTCCTGGTGAGGTATATATGGAAGTGAGGAGGAAGCTGAAGCCTCCATATAGACCTTCCCACATCATTAACTGCTCTCTATTGTCTCATCTACACCAAAGAGTAGTTCAGCATGCTCTAGCATAGATCCTCTCTATTCACACTACACTGCATTCACAGAACACTCTACACCTTTTCCCAAACAAAAATTAAAAATGACGTTGCCTCAGAGACCCTGGGTCAGAAGACCACAAATTTCCCCAGGAGGATTCCCCTTCTGGTTTAACTGAGTACTTTGATAACTCTCGAACCTTTTCTGGTCACCCCAACATCTGTGGTCTTCGTTCTAATTTCAGTCTTGTGGAACACCATCTCTCCCCAAACCACTCTTTCTTCCTCACTGAAACAGGTTTCTGCGTGATTGACAGTAATCTTCACTTCACCCCTCCTACATTCTATCCTCAATTTCAACCAAGCTGGATGTTGTGTCTACGTGCGCAACGTCATTAATATCGGTTTCGTGCCCATTGATCTGACCTTCTAATACCCAATCAGCGCACTTCATTGTCATTGTATTACCAAATACATCCAGTTGTTTATCTTTCACCTAATTCTACTAATGGAAGTATTCATCGAACTCTAAAGCGGGAGCTTTGAAATCTCCATCTGAGGAAAGACGGAATGCTTGCTTTCATCCTTCTTCACGATCACTATAGAACAAGCCAACTTGCTGCACCTCAATGACTCGAGCAGCTGTTCGGTTAACCTATATACGTGTATTCCTGACCGTCTTGTAGATCGTCCAACATATTAGACCTCTTCTTTGCTCTCTAAACTGCCACCAATTGTTTCCTGCCAGCCCTCCACCAACTCTTTATTTCAGATTCTCATCCCACTGCCCTGTACACCCCTCTGGATCCCACTGAGAGGCGGAGCTTCATATTTTGTTTTTGAAGCTCAGGACGACCTGAGGATGTACTTTTCCGACTTCCCGTGGAATGATTTTTCACGCTTCCCTCCAGGATATCTCCTCTGTGTAGCCCAGCGCACTGCCAGAGGCAGTGATTGTCCCAGAATGGCATATTCCACGTACTTTCCTCTACTCCCCATGCTAAAAGCCTTTCCGTGCTGTCAAAGATAGAGAGGCGGCTCACAAAGGAAATGGATCCTGAACTCCTGCCAATCCAACACTCCGGCATTTCCGCCCGGAATCGTGCCAAACGGTTTGACTTACTAAAACTCACCCAGCAAATGTCAACACCTTGCCTCTAATCCTTCCAGAGACTCTAAATACAGCCAAAACAACTCCTCCACTTCACTTTTCCTTTTCCCGCTCCTTCTTTTCTTAACCTGCATTGCATACCCTGTCTCTTCTATCTCTAAGGCTGAACTCTTCGCTCAACTGTAATGTTCCACTCTGGACGATTCAGTATATTCTCCCACTATCCCCTCCTGGACTTCTTTTATGCCTGTTATTAAGATCACGATGTCTTCTATGCCCCTGGAATTCACTCAGAAGGCTTGGTGAATTGATGGAGTGCCCATTGTCCTTAAAACTGAAGTCGCGCTGACACCGTTCTGTCAAACTTTTCGTCACCAAGATCTAAATTTTCCTTGCTGAAGTACGCTTCTTTGCATAGCCAGTCAAGAAGGGTGACCAGTTCCAATCCCCGGAACTGCCGTGCCTCATAGCTTTACTTTCCTGTTTATTCCAAAGCTTTCTTTGAATCAACTTCAATCGGAAGATTCAAAGCACCTTTCATCGAACCTTCTATCTGATCGCCAGTATGGTTCATGCTCCCATTGCAATCTTTCTGTTTCATTCACCTTTTGTCATCCTTCTAGCCGTTTCTGGTGAAATCTTCAGCTACCAGCGTGAGGCAAGCGTCTTGCTTTCTAAACTGCCCTTCGATTAGTATCCTTCTTGTTCTTTTATCTCAGTTTCTTTCCTGACCGTTCTGATTCTTGCTGTGGTAGACGGTCACTTTTTCTTCTCAAAACCCACAGGTCCTTATCACCCACTCTTCCTGTTAACGCATCAACGAATTCTTCCATAACAAACTGTCCCATCCACTTGCTGCTGATGACCCACTCGCATTATTCAACTTCTTTCAACAGAAGACCCTCCAACAGGAATTACATGATCTGAGGGCTGGGAGGGGGCTGCAGAATCTCTTAACCTCAGACCTTACTATCATCTCCGATTGGGGTACAATGAACCTTGTGTGTCCCCACATCCTATTCGACACCTCAGCTTCTGTCTTTGTTCAAATTGTTCATCTCTTCGCGCTGGTAGTCTCACTCCACTTCATCTGCCTGTTCATTGAACTCTTTCGCGGGCACCTGACTTTTCACACCCTTTGATTCTTTTAGCGAGTAGCGGGCTATTATTGCTGACTTTTGTGCCCTTGAGCTGTTCTTTGTTGTAAAAAATTATATATATATATATATATATATATATATATATATATATATATATATATATATATATATATCTATTTTTTTTTGCTAAATAAAAGGAGGCAGTTCAAGGGGACACACAAAGACAATAAAAAAGCCCGCTACTCGCTGCTCCTAAAAATAAACAAAAGAGGTGTATGAAAGCAGGATCAAATACGGGAGGAGAGATGTCCTGATACCTCCCTTCTGAAAGAGTTCAAGCCGTGGGCAGGAGGAAATAGATTAGGTTGGAAGATTGTTCCAGAGTTTACTATGCTGTGAGGGATGAAAGAGGAAGATGCTAATAACCTTGCATATAAATGGACAGTATAGGATGAGCATGAGCAGAAAAGTCGAGTGCAGGGGCTGCGGAGGTGAGAGGCATGCAGCAAGTTCAGAAGAGCAGTCAGCGGAAATATCGATAGAAGATAGAAGAGAGGCAACATTATAAGTGGAATCTCAAGAGGTAGAAGACTATCAAAGGAGTGGAGGAGAGCTGATGAGAAGAGCCCAGCCCACTCTGTCCAGAAGAGCCGTGAGTAGAGCCTCTGGACACATGAGATGCCACCATAATGAGGCGGACAAGGCCCCTGTATATGGACAGCAACTGTGCAGGGAGAACCAAGGGAGACGTCCAGAACCCAGCCTGAGTGGAAGCTGATTTAGTAAGAGATGAGAGATGAAGTTTCCATGAGATTTTGAGTTAAGGATAGACTGAGTGGACAAGCTTAGTGTTGAGGAAGGTAATAGGCTGGGTGTTGTCAAAGAATAGGGGATAGTTGTTTGAAGACTGTGTCGAGTGGATAGGTGTAGAAACTGTGTTTTGAGGCGTTGGAAGGACACCAGGTTCCTCTTGCCTCAATCGGAAATAATAGTAAGGTCTGGAGGCTAAGCGTTCTGCAGCCCAGCCTTGAGTCGTTAAGTTCCTGTAGGTGGCCCTATTGTTAAAGGGAGGCGGAGTGGAATCACTGGCGTAGGAATGGAGACAGTTTGCTGGAAAGAAGATCAATGAATTGAAAAGAGTGGAGATAGGGACAGAACCTGTGGGACACCACTGTTAATAGATTTAGGGGAAGAATAAAGAACTACCACGGCAGAAATAGAACGGTCAGAAAGGAAACTGGAGCAAGCAAAGTGAGAAGGATGTTCCTGTAGAAGGGTAGTTTGAAAGCAAAGATTTGTGCCAGATCCTATCAAAAGCTTTCTTGATATGTCCACTGCAATAGTAAAGGTTTCACTGAAAACGGCTAAGAGTCAGTTAAGAAGGCTAGAGATCACCAGAAACATATATATATACATATATATATATATATATATATATATATATATATATATATATATATATATATGAACAATCTTCCTTCATCTGTAGCCTCCTGCCTACGACTTGAATCCTTTCAAGAGGAGGTATCACATCTCTCTCCTGTATTTGATTTTGCTTTCGGCCACCTCTTTGTTTCTTTTACAGTGAGTAGCAGTTTTTTTTTATTATTGTTTTCTTTTTGTGTGCTCCTGAGCTGCCTTGTCGTATATATATATATATATATATATATATATATATATATATATATATATATATATATATATATATATATATATATATATATATATATATATATATATATATATATGTCACACTTAAATCTCAAAACTACTGTCCTATAGCTTTACCTCTTTGTTATCTAAAGCTTTTGAATCAACTTAACTGAAAATCTGTAAAGTATAATCTTTTCCACTTCTTGACCTCTATCTGATTTATATATATATATATATATATATATATATATATATATATATATATATATATATATATAGATATATATATATATATATATATATGGTGCAGTCCCTGAGGCGTGTATGAACTAGCGGGGTTTGACGGGTGCTAAACCAGCACTCAAATACTGTGCTGGAACAACTTGCACTAGTGCTACAGACACTTTTCTAAGACTCCATGGACTAAGGGTGGTGCCGGTATGAGGAAAGAGTCAGAAATAGCTCATTGCAAAAATCTCCTTCCCCAAAAGTGCGAATAGATTTAGACCTACAGAAGTCCTAATCTCAAATATAATGAAATGCCTGGAAAATATAATGAAAACATATTTGTGACAGTGCAGAAACAATTGAGACCACTGCAGTTTGCTACTCGTAAGCAATAGGAGTGTCCAGGATGCAAGTCTGACTTGTTAAACGATGTTAGCAAACACATAGACAAACCAAATTTCTACCAGAATACTGTATATAGATTCTAGCTCTGTTCTCTAATACAATCCAACCCCATGACTTTGTTGAATAATTGCTTGAGTTGATGTGAACTGTTATATATTGTGAAGTGATCAGCTTCTAACTCAGAGACTGCAGTACACTTGCTGCTAGGTCATGCTATGTAAATCCAGCGTAATTGTCACCAACACGCCCCTAGGGGTGTTAGGTCCCCTGTCTTGTTCAGGCCTTACACAGATGACTGTAGGAGCTGGTACAATAAGTGCACCTTAATAAAATACGCTGATGCACACAGTACTGGAAAAACTGGCACGATGATTCTATATTATTTAGCATGTTAATGATTTTATTGAATGGGGCAAATGAATTTTTAGAACTAAAATGTTAAGAAGAGAAAGATGATACTGATTCAGGAAAAAAAATCAAACATACTGACCCCATTATAATTGAGGATGAAATATAGAGAGTTAGCTGGTACAAATACCTGGGCTTATATGACAGACAATCAACTAAATGAAGTTAACATTGACATGGTAACTAAAAAATGTAACCAAAGACTCCACTTTTTACGAATTCTTAACATCATGTAGATAAAAAGAATACTTTTAGTCTCAAGTCAATCAGTTTACAGAAATCCTTTTTCAATTTCTACTGCCTTTGGTATGGAAAGGTAACATGTAAAGATAAAACAAGCTAGGAAGAATTGTTAAGAAGGCAAAAGAAAGTAGGTGCAGAACCACATAAACAGACTTCTATCAGGAAGGTGACAGCGTAGAAAGATAATGAAAGATGTGCTCATCCCCTGCACAGTCAGTAAGGTATTCTTAAGGTCAGGAAAGACTAAGAGTGCCACCCAACGCAATAGATAGGTATGGAAACTGTCTTTAAAAGTATCTCCCTTTTAACCCCTTTACGAACATAATCTTGAATCAACGTTCTGTGATTAACTAAGATCTAGTCTAGTTAAGTTTACTGTCTTATTCATATTTTTATCCATGGGAGCTCCTAATATAAAGAATTTCGTGTTGTATAAATATGTTTTGTATGATAACATGACAAAATAAAAAATCTTATCTTTATCTTATGTTTTTATATATATATATATATATATATATATATATATATATATATATATATATATATATATGTGCAGTGACTAGCATCATGATCTCGGAATGGAGGCACATTACACGTACTTTCTCTACCTCATGCTAAACGTTTTGGTTAAATCACGTTGTTCTGGTGTAACCAAGATTGGAGGCAGTCTCAAAAGGTACCAGAGCCTTTGCACTCTCGCTAATCCTGATCATTACATTTCCGTCAGAATCAAAGCAATGTGTTTTCCGACTACCAGAAACTTCTTCCATAAGTAGAAAGAGCATCCTTGCTCTTTCTAATTCTTCCAGGGAGTTCTGGCACTTAGCCAAAAATGTCTCCTCCAATTTCACGTCTTCATCTTTCCCTCCTCTCCTTAATCCTGACGGCAGCACCGCCGTCACATCAATCTTCAAAGCTGAACTTTTCTTACAAACTTTCTTTAAAAAACTTCATACTGAAAGATTTTGGGCATATTCCTGGTATTCATCCTCCCTCTGACTCTACTATGCCTGTTTGTAAGATTCATAATAATGATGTTTTCTATGCCCTCTCTGGCCTCAACCCTCAGAAGGCTTATGGGTCTGATGGAGTGCCTCCTATTGCGTCCTTAAAAACTGTGCTTCCGGGCTGACACCCTACCTGATCAAACTCTTTCGTCTCTCAGCATCTACCTTTCCTGTTGGAAGAACTCATACAGCCTGTGCCTTAAAAGGGTGACCCCTCCAATCTCTCAAACTACCGTCCTGTAGCTTTATTGATTTGTCTTTCTAAAGCTTTTGAATATATCCTTAACCGGAAGATTCATTAGCATCTATCCACTTCTGCTCTCCTATCTGATCGCCAGTATGAGTCCCGCAAGGCGCT
>NW_026110986.1:12500-25000 GCF_024679095.1 Eriocheir sinensis | reverse complement strand
GGGGCCTTTAATAACGATGGACGTGCCTGTCCCACCAGCAGACAACGGCGACATTGCATCATATTTCAACAACAACACTGGCCGTCTTCGCGAGGCAGTAGAGTCTGTATTCAGAGGCTGCCAGCAGGTTAGACCTCCTTCTTCTAAAGTGTACGTTGACATGCATCTGCGTTTAGTCAGAGAAGACCCCGACGACGGAGTTCAATATAGAGATAAGTATATGAGAAGTCATATGCAGGTAATTAGCTATGGTGATATAGATTCATATGTACGTGAACTATCCGAATATTTTGTTAATCGGTTTGAATATGACATGTCAGACGAAATGCAGATTGACGTTAGATGAAATAGTTAGCGTAAAATTCTTCTTCTCTTATAATGCTGCACAATAGTATTGGAGAGTATGTGGCCCTATCCTAAGGGTGTTCCAGGAAAACACAAAGTTCCTCAACCCTTCAGGACCCATGACAGTGATCAAGTGCTAACAGCTTATCGTTATCTAAAAAAAGCTTTCCAGAAAATAGTTCCACTGAAGACAATGGAGAATGCTTGTTTGGCCTCACATCATAAGTACATTCCAACTCGGTATCCTGGGAAGACCTTGGCCGGTTGAAAGATTAACAACATAAGTATTCGCGTTTACTGTCTAGACAACGTTGAAGACAAAAAGTGAACTAATCCCCATTGAAAAGGAATCAAAGATCATAGTTGTTGTTCATTTTGGTTCGTTGTTGGGGAACAGACACCTAGCTCTTATCCAAGACTTTGACGCATACATAAAACCTGTTTAACGGCCAACGTCGCGGGAAAAAAAATGTTTTGCGATATATGCCTGTGCGCCTGAGAACAAGACAACGCTTGCTGAATATGTTTCATTCTAAGCCCAACGATGAACACAAGACTAAGATTCCCACCCGCGGCCCCATCAGAAATTTATTAATCATGCTAAAGCATATGAGCCATCTTATTTAGCATTCTATGACTTTGAGAGTATTCTCGTAGAGCCTTCTTCGAATGTGTCTGGATGTGTAAAGAGACATCACTTTGCCATAGCGTATGCTTACATTATAGTGAATAGAAACGGATAAACAGTACAAAGCGGATCCTATTGTGGAAGTAATGCTGTAAACCATTTTATTCATACAATGCAGCGCGCCTGGAAGAAGTTAAAAAAATTTAAAGGCTACAATAAAATCAACATGACCGATGAAGATACGACACGTCACAATGAGCAAACTCACTGTCTTCTCTGTAAACGGGTTTTTAAAAGGTAAAGGAGTAAAACATCATGACCATGAAAAATCAGGAAACAATTACATTGGAGCTTATTGTAATAGATGCAACCTTCAAATGAAAAATCACAAATTGCAGCTCACTCTCATTGCACATAATGCTAATTACGACATGTCGTTAATCCTGCGTGAATTAACGATACCTGACTTGAAAATCAAACTAAGACCAAAACGTTCAGTTCACAAATACCATGAAGTCATCATAAATGACTTGAGATTTATTGACTCGTATGCCTTTATGTCTGGTTCACTCGTGGCTTTAGCGAAACAATTCATCAGTAATGGGAACGAGCCCATATGCACACAACAGATGTTGAAAGATGTGCCAACACCTGCGTTGCCATTATTGATCAAGGGAAGGACTATATGGATTCGATGGAACGACTTTCTGAGACACGTCTTCCATCCCGCGAAGATTTTTTCAATTCGCTTCAAGATCAAGAACTTTCCGAAAGTGATTATGAACATGCTCAGAATGTTTGGAAAGTAGTTGGGTGTCAGAGCCTGAAGGACTATTTGTTGCTTTATGTAAAAGTGGATGTTGGCCTTCTAATGTGATGTCTTCCTAGAGTGGAGAGGTATTTTGAAAACCCAGTGGAGGTTGGATATTGTAAATTATGTTAGCCTGCCAGGATTTGCCTATAACTCTTTTCTGTTAAAAACACAGCAGGAATTAGAGATGCTTAGTAGCCCACACATATATCATTGCATTCAAACAAATGTGCGTGGGGGCTACACAAGTGTTGTGCGTCGTTTTGTACGCACCAATAACATCTACACGAACCCTCAGTTTAATCCAAAACATGATAGAAGCACTTTCCTTTCATATCTTGACTTCAACAGTCTTTATCCCACTGTAATGCAAGATAAGTTGCCATGTGGGGATATGAGAAAACTAGATGAGACAGAAATGCAATCGTTTTTGAGCGGGGGCTTGGTCAATCAAGCAACCGATGGCGATTTTGGATATCTCATTCTGTGCGATACTGAGGCTGTTTCACGTGAAGTCGTTGAGAAAACGGATGACCTCCCACTGATCATCAGAAGACACAATATCACCAACAGAGATATATCGTCAGTCACACGCGACACACGCGAATGGTATGAAGAAGAAAACCGTCCAGCACCGTGTAAGAACATAAAACTGATTGGAACACATGCTGCTCAGGAGAAAATGCTGTTTGCTCTGCCCCTCCTTAAACAATTTATTCAACTAGGTCTGGTTGTTAAAAAAGTGCATGCTATTTATACGTTCAAACAAAAGCACTTTCTTGCGGACTTCATTCAGGATAACATAGAAGCCCGCAAAAGTGCTACTTGCCCTATCAAGAAAATGCAATCAAGTGTATTTCAAACAGCATTTTGGTCGATTCCTGATGAACGTGGCCAAATATTGTGAAGACATTGATATTGTCACCAACCGCGAAAAGTTTTTGAAGCTGGCCCGAAGTCCTTACTTTAAACGCGTTGTACCTCTCAATAAGAACATAAGAACATAAGAACGCAGGAGTCTACAAGAGGCCGGTGGGCCTGTACGAGGCAGCTCCTTTGACCCTAAGCTCTCGTGTATCTAACCCCACCTAATATCGCTGTCCATGAATTTATCTAGTCTATTTTTGAATGTGACAATTGTATTGGCACTCACCACATGACTGCTAAGCCTATTGCACTCATCCACCACCCTGTTAGTAAACCAATTTTTGCCTATGTCCCTGTTGAATCTGAATTTATCCAGTTTAAACCCATTACTTCGTGTCCTACCCGGTTCTCTTACCAACAAAACCTTATGAATGTCTCCCTTATGAAAACCCTTCATTCATTTATAAACCTCGATCATGTCTCCACGCACCCTTCGCCTTTCTAGAGAATGCAAGTTTAACTGTTTGAGTCTTTCCTCGTATGGCAAGTTTCTCAACCCCTGAATCATCTTAGTCATCCTCCTCTGCACCGATTCTAACATTTTGATATCCATTCTATAGTAAGGTGACCAGAACTGAACCGCATAGTCAAGATGAGGTCTAACTAATGCTAAATATAGATTGAGGAAGACTTCGGGGCTTCTGTTGCTTACGCTCCTTGAAATAAATCCCAGTACCCTATTAGCTCGATTTCTAGCTTGAATGCATTGTGCCCTTGGACGGAGATCAGAGCTCACTAAGACCCCTAAATCCTCTCGCACCCAGACCTGCTTATGAGAGTGTCATATAAGCAATAGTTATGTGAGGGTTGTTCCTACCTACACTCAGAATACTGCACTTCCCTCATTGAACTCCATCTGCCATTTATCCGCCCAGTCATACAATTTGTTGAGTTCACCTTGGAGAATACTAGCGTCCTGATCCGACTCAATTACTCTACCGATCTTGGTATCATCTGCAAATTTACTAACATCACTACTAATTCCTGTATCTAAGTCATTGATATAAATAATAAACAAAAGTGGACCTAAGACAGAACCTTGTGGGACCCCACTCGTAACACATCCCAAGTCAGATATTTTACCATTGATTTGCACTCTTTGCTTCCTATTGCTAAGCCACGCCTTGACCCAGTTCAAAACTTTACCCTCTACTCCGTGAGCCTGTAATTTAAGCAACAGTCGTTGGTGAGGAACTTTGTCAAACGCTTTACTAAAATCAAGATAGATTACATCATAATTTTCATCTCTGTCAACCGCCTCAAATATTTTATTGTAGAAGGACAAGAGATTGGTGAGGCATGACCTACCTTTTGTGAACCCATGCTGCGAGTCGTGAATTAAGCTATGTTTCTAAATGCTCTGAATGTTCCTGGCTATGGACTCCAGCATCTTGCCTATAACCGATGTTAAGCTAATTGGGCAGTTTGAAGCAACTGACCTGTCCCCTTTTAAAATCGGCGTCACATTAGCTACTTTCCATAGGCTCGGCACAGAGTTAGTATTTACCGACATCTTAAAGATGTCGGTTAGTGGGTCACTGAGTACATCACCTAATTCCTTTAATACCCTCGGAAATATCCCGTCAGGACCTGGCGACTTGTTCTTCTTAAGCTTATCTATCTCATCCTGAACTACTTGCCTGGTAATGATTATATCCCTCAATTTGTCGCCATCCCCGCCCTCGTACACCTGAACTCTTTCCGGTATAGTCGTTCGATCCTCCTGTGTTAATAAAGAAAGTAAGTAGTCGTTCAAAAATGTGCTCATATTTTCTTAAATTCCTACTAGCTCCCCTGTGTTTGTTTTCAGCGGTCCAATTTTCTCCCGTGTTTTTATTCAATACATCTGAAAGAAGCCCTTAGGATTACTTTTCGCCTCATTTGCTACTTTGATCTCATAGTTCCTTTTTGCTATCCTGGTGTTTTTCTTAACTAATCTAGATAGTTCGACGTACCGGCCCCTGAGATGTGTTTCACCATTTTTTATTTTCTGATAAATTCCCTTCTTTAACCCAATCTCGTGTTTTAGTCCACTGTGGTATATGCTGTCCTTGCCCCTCTACTATTACTCTAACTAAGTTATTGTAAGACATTTCTACCTGGTTCTCCTGGCTCTCCAATCCCCAGTTCTGGCCCTCATGAATCCCTAAATTATCCCAGTTTACCCCTTCAAGATGTCTTCGAAGCCCCTGGTAATTTGCTCTTCTAAAATCTGGCACTAACACTGGGTTTGGTTCGCGGGTTACCCCCCAGTCTAAGATAAAACGAACCGTTCTGTGGTCACTATTTCCTAACTCTCCGCCCACCTCCAACTCACGTAACAAATTCCCATTATTGGTTAGGACTAAGTCTAATATGTTATCCCCTCTGGTAGGCTCAGTAACTACGTACATGCTTAAGGAAATTATCTTGTATACCTTCAAGAAAATCCTCGGCTTCCAGGTCACCCACTAGGTCTTCCCAGTCTATATTCCTATAATTAAAGTCCCCCATTACTCAGACATTTCTGCTCCTACTTGCCCTGCCGATCTCCTGTAGTAATATACTCGTGTCCTGCCTGTTAAGGCCTGTACATAACTCCTAGAGTTAGTTTTTCTTTCCCTTTGTAAACGTCCACCCAAACTGATTCTGAATCCATGTTAGTTTTGACTGAATTGTTAACTAAACATTTAAGTGAGTCTTTAACATATAGCGCAACTCCACCTCCCTTTCTGCCCCTTCTGTCTTCGTGAAACATCTGATAACCCGTTATTTCAAATTCTGATCTAAAATTTCTATTAGCAGTGTCTATCCATGTCTCAGTGATCGCTATTATGTCAAAATTTTCTGAACAAGCTTCACCCCTTAGTAAGTCTATCTTGTTTCTGAGGCTCCTGCTGTTAGTATAGAAGATTCTTAGCCCGTCCTCTGTTACTCCCCTAGAATTACTTCTAAGCTGCCTGGTTATATTATGAGCTAGATGTCCCCTCCCATTACTCCTCCCATTGCTCCCATTACTCCTCCCCCCCTCGCCTATACTAAAAAATCCCTCAGGGTACCAAGTGCTCGCTCAAGGGAGTCTGAGAGAGCCTCAACACCCTTGAACGTCAAGTGTATCCCGTCACGGGCGTAGAGGGCGTCGTTGCCAAAGGCCCATGTAGTTGTAACTCGCCATAGGAAATATTCACGGGTGAATCATCCAAACTACATTGGCTACTACATCCTAGAGCTGTCCAAGCTGCGACTATATGATTTATATTACAATGTGTTGAAGGTTCATTACGGAGATCGGGCGAAACTAGTGCATTGTGACACTGATTCCTTAATAACAGAAATTGAAACTCCTGATCTATTAACAGAGTACTCGCAGGAACCCGTCAAAAGCTATATAGACACAAGTAACTTTAGCTCCTCACATTCCTTGCACTGCACAGACAACAAAGGAAAGCTTGGATTTCTCAAGTCTGAAGTGAGGGAAAGAACCATCTCAGAATTTGTAGGTGTAAAACCAAAGTGCTACTCCATCCTCTTGGCAGACGGTGACCGGTTGAGTTCTGCTAAGGAGTTCCAAAGTTCATAAAGAAGAAAATTGCTCATCAGCGATACAAAGACGCCCTATTCCAGAAGCAAACATTTACCTTTGACTATCAGGGATTCACAGTGCAATGGACGAATGAGTACAGTAAATATCCCAAGAGAGGATATCTGTAGTTGAGGACAAAGATACTACATTAGCACCTTGAGTCACGATCTTACGGTCATCCCGATAATGCTATAGGGGTAGAGGAGGAGGAGGAAGAGAAGGAGGAGGAGGAGGTAACCCAGATCATGACACTGTCAAACGAAGAAAATTTGAAGGAAGGCGATGAAAGAGACATAACAGAAGCGAGACTAGCCGAGGTAATGGGTGGGCAAGAGATCGGTGAAATGGGAGAACAAGAAGAAGAAACCTATGAGTTGTGGGGAGAACGGGATGTGCTGGCCGAGCAATATTTTCCCTCGAAAAAACAGGTAGCAATGGATGATGACATGTTAATGCTAGCCGCGGAACAGGAAGAAATAAATCAAGTGCTCACATCATCCCCCCTTGAATATATGCTAGAAGATACAGACTTTTCAGAATAAATTGTAGTTGTTTATAAGATAAGGACTGGTGTGAATGTTGTATATACTGTTTATAGTGTAAGAATTTGCCTGCTATTTTTATGTTAAATATAAAATATATGTAAATATATTCTGTATATAGGACTAATGTTGGAGTCTATGATATTATAAAATTGTACATGATACATGATGAATCTGGACTCATAATTTGACCAAATTCCAATAAACATTGAGTTTGTTTGACTTGTTTATATGTCCTTTATCAAAAAGCGGATGAAAAAAAAAAACAATAATTGTCTTAAAATTTATTCGATTTGTGGAAACATATGAATAAAACGCTTTTATGTTTCGATCCGGCTCATACATAAAAGACTGCCGCCAAATGTGCGCGGCTGCAGCAGCAGCGGGCGCTGCGGCGACATCGTGCGACGACAGGCTGCGACAGGGAGGGCGGGGCGGGCGGCAGCACGGGGTAGTGGTGGTGACGAGTGAGGACCTGTGTGTGGAGCCAGACCACTGATTTAAGCATGGTATGCAAACCCCCCGATAAAGGAATTAGAAAATTATTTATGCTTAAAATAGCTTCATGGAGTGTAATACACTTCAATATGAGAAATCAATAAAGTCAATACTTACTTTTTATGGACACGTGTTAAATGTTTGATGGCATACAGGCATTAAAAACTTGCTGTAAGCGAATCTCATCACGTGTTCATCATTCCTCGAATATTCGGTCTTGGAAAACTCCATACATATTTTTTCAAGAGTTTCTCTTACACCCAAGTGTGAAACATTGTAGGCAAAGTACATGGCATAAGCATCGAACACATCGCTTCGCGTGCTTTGAAGTCGAAATGCATTTTTATACATACTGAGACCGGGGTAATCAATATATTTAAAATGATCAGTGTATAATTTTGGATCGAGAGCATAACTATCTAGGAACACTGCCATGCCCGGTTCATAGTAGAGACAAATCCAGTGTCCCATTTCTCTTTTAGAATAACTTGGTAGCATATTGACAATGCACACAATAGGTTTTCTATATCGAGGTATAGATTTTACCTCGTCTACCAATAACACGCCTAAAAACAAGGCTTGCTTTCCTATGTGCCCCCTCAGTCCTCTTTCAATCTCCATGTTGTTCATCGCACAGCCGCTTCAAGCGCGTACATCATACTGCAGTCGTCTTTCAGAGTTAACAGTTATTATACCCACTGTTTCGCCAAACAGTATCAACAGACGGTTCTCGTTTTCTCCCTTGCTTAGATTCAAGCTAAGTCTAAGCCCCCCATTCATTTCAACGGGCAAATTATCATTCAAGTTTTCAGCACGCAAATCAAATGTGCAAATCATTGCCCCCATGCCGAAAATATCCTTTCCGATTAAATGGTCTTTGTGAAAACCAAATGCATCCAAAGTACGATGGTAGAGCTCAGCATGGTCATGAGGGAATTTACTAGGAATATTATACATGGTTCTACCATTAACAATTAAGCTTATTTGACTTATATAACCGTGGCTCAAATACAATGGATTTAGCGTTTAGTCGCCAGAATGAGCTTCCATTCTCGTTATAATAAGTGAGAGTTTTTTCGGAATAACATTACCCCACGGTTGATCATACGTTCCTGAGGTTTGGTCTTTGGCTAGCACATAGGTTTTCAAGAGGGCTTTGGTAAATGTTGATTTTAAAAGATTCCCTGTGGCGAGAGACGCGTTCAAAGCATGAAGTGCATAAGGATAAGGAAACAGTCGCGTATAAAGCAGCTTGGCTGAATCTATATGCAGACGAATGTTATCGCCAGTTGGAGAATTTAGCAGCCATGCATTACTATATAGTTCCATTCGGAGTCTAACCGAAATACCATCGAGCAAGTAACTGTCTAAAGAACTTATATCCAGAAGAAGCGGGGTTCAGAGTTGTATACCGTGAGTCTTAACCCGCTTCATAATGGTCTTGTGTTGCGCGGTGGCATTGTCTAAATATTCTGCTGTTACTTAGGAAATAAAACCGTTCTCTGGGATGGTAATATTAGCATTGGTTCCAATTGTATTCAATTTGTTGGGCGACAAAGTATTCAGCATTTTAACGTATGACGTGTACCCATAAAGTACATTATTGTCAACAGCTACATCTCCCAAAAAACATTGCACTGATTTGAATAGGATGTGCGCGGTATTTGTAAATTCAACATGTTGAGCGTCATCGAGAGGAGTAATATTGTCTGGCTTAGTTAAGCGTAAAGAGGTGTGCAACACCAATTTCCCCAAATCAATAAAACTGCCAAGAGTTCCAGGAATGAGAAATTCTATATATCTATCGGATAATTTCATATTGAATCCAAGGTTAGTAGGTAAAACATCAGCATCATAACGGGAGGCAATCGTTGTTTCCAATACTCTCATTTTGTTGGGGCGGGGAAACAATTCACCAACCGCGCTGGTGATGCTCGCCATACTGCTCTTAGTTCAACAATGATTACAACTCGGTAAAGATGTCCTTTTTATAACACCTTTTCCTCCCGACTCGCTTGACTTTCTTTTTCCCGCTTCCTTTAGTTAATTTCATTGCAGCTTGCTTTAAGGAATTAATTCCATGCTTTTATAGAGCTTTTCAAGTTGCTTCCTGTGAAATATCATCTAGAACATTGTTTCCAAATGTTCGAGCTGAAGGCACAATGATATTTTTCACTAGGAAAGGAAAGCTAGCGAGTCCTGCTAAAACCGAGAATAAACCTCTGTGATAGCTTGTTTCATAAAAAAGTGTGACTATATCATCAAAACCACTTCCTCGGGATGATATCTGTTTGCCATTCGAAAACAGGGTATGATATTCTGCTACGGAAGGAGGGATGAATGTAACCCGCATGGTGGCGGCGAGGAGACTGTCTTTTCAAATGGACAACATTCCTATTAATACAGCAAAATGTACTCAAAGATTCAACGCGATCGGATATGAAGTAGACATGTAACAGGGTATCCTTTTTCGAAATGCATAGGACGACCTTTGTGATCTGTGAGTTTAATAGAAATTGAATCAATTACTTTGGATTTAAGGGACTTATATAAAGTTGGATGCACGCCTTTTGTTAGACCTCCGGAGAGCGAAAAGGCATCAAGAATATTTACATTTTTCCCTGCATACCTAGAGGGATTGACAAGGTCAGTGTAAATGAAAACACTTTACGTCACCATTTCTCAACAGAGGGCATGACCATGTCGCGGAACAAGAACGTTTTTTGTTCTTCATGTGTACCCAAGGAAGAACACAGCATAACCTAAGTTGGGGACAAAACCGAGAACCTGGGCCAGTCGCGTATCAAAGGAAACCTTAATAAATACAACTAGTGGATGATAACCATTGTAGCAGAACAAAGTTAAATGATCATTTGTTGAGCTAAATGCAAGAACCTCTGAATACGCTAGTAAATGGAAGTTGTAACCATCGATCATCTCCTATAACAATGTCGTTATTATACCGTTAACACATTATCAGCAAATACCCAGTGTCATTACGTAAGATATTAGCATTAATAGCCTCTGACAGTGTGCGTCTTTCAATAGCTTCTGAATCTGGCGTTGGTCTTATACCACATTCAAGATGTTTTTTTTTTTTTTTTTTTACGTCGCGGTCTATAGCGCCGGTAGGCTTCTTCCCGTGGGGCCTGATGGTCGGCCCAAGGCTTCTTCCCGGTCTGATGGTCGGCCCAGCCCATTCTGGCGCAGGCGAGTGTTTATAGTGGCGCCATCTTGCATTGGCTCATGCTGCCCTCCCGGAGCTCATCTTTAATCCTAGAATCTAGAGTCCGGGTTGATAGGTGGTCTTCTGGACAGCATGTGAGTAGTTTTAAGCCACTCGGTGGCGGCTGAAAATCCCAGCTTGGTGGCACCGGGCGGGGATTGAACTCGCCTCCTCCTGAACGCGGTGCTGTTACTCTGTCGATTCAGCCACCGCCTCCCCAACTATGGTTCACCCGGTTTAACAATGTGATACCGACGGGGAAGCAACACGTTCAGTAGACCGACTTCATATTCCACGTCCTTGTCTAATGTTAGAGTTTGTATATTATTAGTAAAGCTAGTGCTGGAATTGGGGTAAATTTCCCCATCCGCATGCTGGTAACATATATATGATGACTCCATTTAGAGCAAGACACTAGCAAAAATATTATAATTATTTCATTATAGAGGTAGACATGACGAGATGCCAATATATTGAAGGTAAATCATACTAAACATCATTACATTGTTATTTTTTGTAAGTTTTCTTTCTTACAGAGCGAGATGACGGGTTCAATATTGTAGGAGTGCTTGGTCTTGCACCATGGGACGACACGACAGAACTACTGCTGCTTGCTGGTACATGTTCAGAGACCGTCATGTGATCGGTATGGGTCGACTGCGGGTTGAAGCACGATTGGCCGTTGACCCCCGGACTCGTGGAGTTGGCGGATTTAGGCTTAATACCCGTTAAAACACGCTCAGCGGTAGACTCGGGAACAAGATAATACGTGCGCATTATCCAAATAATTTTCCGATCAAGGAAGCGGCAATAGGTAATATAGCAGCTAATATATTACCACCCCGTCTCGATGTCAATATAAGTCTTTTCTTATGGAGAGGAGTTTTCTTTCTAGCTATGGCACGTATGTCTTCCCGATAGTTACGTAATTTCTTGATAACTTTGTTATTGAGAGTAAGGTGCTTCTTTAACAAATTGGAAAATATTTCAGATATACAGTTCAATTGTTCTCGAGCTTGCTTAATAGCACGGTTTCTATCTTTTACTTTTAATTTCTTCAAAAGTAAGACAAAGTTTTTGTGTGCACTGAGGAGTGGTGTCTTTTTACGCATTTTCTACAATATCATTAGCGTCAATCCAGCTGTTGAATGAAGTAGGGTATCCCAACCACGATACAAAATACTGTTTTTTCCTTTAATTTTTCGTGAACGCAGTATTTTAATATCGTATGACTCAGGCAGAGCGCTTAAGACGAGCTCTGGCGCGTAGAATATCCCCTGTATTGGTTCTCCAGACAAATCTTCTAAGAGATAAGTTCTTGGGCGATTCTTGTGTTTAATTGATTTTATGCGAAAGAGCTCGTGAGTATTTTGCTGCGTGTATCCTTTATGGAATACAGAGGAACGAGCACTTCCAACAAGGCGAACTATTTCCCCAACTGCCAGTCGAGGACTGATGGAAGACGCTGGTTGCTTCGGGTTTTTATACATTGCGTGGAATTGCCGTTTGATTGCAGATGGGTCTTTTAAGTTATGAATATCAATGGGAGTTTGTTTGTTCTTCAGTCCAGAATGGGGCGAGCGGTTGTAGGCATTGACCATGTTTTGCAGCTGATCAATATATCTTGAAGAATTTTGAGACGTGATGAACTTGTAGATGCGTGCTTTCAGTGTACGAATGGCCCGCTCTGCCAAGGCTGCTTTGATCTCACTTGAGTACACACTGTACAGCTTAATGCCCCGGGAACATAAATAGTTTCTTACTTTTCGATTCCAGAATTCTGTGCCCAAGTCGGTGTTTAATCTTCGTAAGCCTTCAGAATCTTTATTTTCCACCACTTGTTTAATGGCCCCGAGCATCGTATTTGCGTCTTTATTCCGACACGGGACAACTTGCATATATCTAGAAAACACGTCTATGCATACTAACAAGTAGCCTATGTTATTATTTTCCTTTCTTAT
>NW_026110986.1:0-2500 GCF_024679095.1 Eriocheir sinensis | reverse complement strand
CATTTTTGGCTAAGTGCCAGAACTCCCTGGAAGAATTAGAAAGAGCAAGGATGCGGCTCTTTCTACTTATGGAAGAGTTTCTGGTAAGTCGGAGAGCACATTTGGCACGATTCTAGGCGGAAATGTAATGATCAGGATTAGCAGGTGCAAAGGCTCTGGTACCTTTTATGAGCTGCCTCTCAATCTTTGATTGCACCAGAACAAGCGTGATTTAACCAAGGCGTTTAGCATGAGGAGTAGAGAAAGTACGTGTAATATGTGCCTCCATTCCAGAGATCTGTGATGCCTGGTCATATATATATATATATATATATATATATATATATATATATATATATATATATATATATATATATATATATATATATATATATATATATATATATATATAAAACATAAGATAAGATAAGATATCTATTTTGTCATATTGTCATACAAAAACACTGTTGCATACAACACGAAATTCTTTATGGCTAGGAGCTCCATGGATAAAAATATGAATAAGACAGTAAACTTAATAGACTAGATCATAGTTAATCACAGAACGTTGATTCAAGATTATGTTCGTAAGTGGTTAAAAGGAGATACTTTAGGAACAAATGATTTTCTATACCTATCTGTGCGTTGGGTGGGCACCCTTAGTCTTCTTCCTGACCTTGAGGATACATACTGACTGTGCAGGGGATGGCTTGCATCTTTCATTATCTTCTCTACCTGCTTCGTCACACCTTCCTGATAGAGTCTGTCTATTGCTTTGGTCTCTGCAAATACTTTCTTTGCCTTCTTAATAATTCTTCCTAGCTTGTTTTTATCTTTACATGTTACCTTTCCATACCAGGCAGTGATTGAAAAGTTTACTATAGACTCAATGGTTGACTTATAAAAGAGACTAAGTATTCTTTTATCTATATGCACATTGTTTAAAATTCGTAAAAAGTGGAGTCTTTGGTTACATTTTTTAGTTACCAAGTCAGTATTACAACTTCCATTTAGTTGATTGTCTATCATATAGCCCAGGTATTTGTACCGGCTAACTCTCTATATTTTCATCCTCAATTATAATGGGGTCCGGTGTGTTTTGATTTTTTTTCCTAAAATCAATTATCATCTCTTTTTGTCTTCTTAACATTTAGTTCTAAGAAATTAATTTTGCCCCATTCAATAAAATCATTAACCTGTGCTAAATAACCTCTTGAATCATTATTGCTGATTTTTCCAATTATTACTGTGTCATCAGCGTATTTTATTAAGGTGCACTGATTGTACCGGCTCCTACAGTCATCTGTGTAAAGACTAAACAAGACGGGGGACGTAACACACCCCTGGGGGGCCCCCGTGTTGGTGACAATTACGCTGGATTTAACATGACCTAGCGTAGTGGACTGTGGTCTCTGAGTTAAGAAGCTGAAAATCCACTTCAATATATAACAGTTCACATCCATCCCAAGCAATTTATTCAACAAAATGTGGGGTTGGATTGTATTGAAGGCAGAGCTGAAGTCTATATACAGTATTCTGGCTTGAGAATTTGGTTTGTCTATGTGTTTGCTAACATCATTTAACAGAGTCAGACTTGCATCCTGGACACTCCTATTCTTACAGTATGCAAACTGCAGTGGGTCTCGAATTGTTTCTACACTGTCACACAAATATGTTTTCAGTATATTTTCCAGGCATTTCATTATATTTGAAGTTAGGACTACAGGTCTAAAGTCATCAAGCACTTTAGGGAAGGAGATTTTTGCAATGGGCTTTATTTCTGACTCTTTCCACTTATACGGCACCACCCCTTGGGCTATGGAGTCCTGGAAAAGTGTCTGTAGCGCTGATGCAAGTTGTTCAGCACAGTATTTGAGTGCTTTGGCTGGCACCCCGTCAGGCCCCGTGGCCTTGTTAGTTCGTACACGCCTCAGGGACAGCAATATATATATATATATATATATATATATATATATATATATATATATATATATATATATATATATATATAGACAAGAAATTAAAGCTATAGGAGGTAGTTTGAGGGATTGGAGCGGTCACCTCTTCTATAGGCACAGTATATATATATATATATATATATATATATATATATATATATATATATATATATATATATATATATATATATATATATATATATATATATATATATATATATATATATATATATATATATATATATATATATATATATATATATATATATATATATATATATAAAAAAAAAAGAAACAAAGCAAAATCAAATACTGGAGAGATTCTGATACCCTCCTCTTGAAAGAGTTCAGTCGTAGGCAGGAGGAAATACAGATGAGGAAATATATATATATATATATATATATATATATATATATATATATATATATATATATATATATATATATATATATATATATATATATATATATATATATATATATATATATATATATATATATATATATATATATATATATATATATATATATATATATATATATATATATATATATATATATAT
>NW_026110985.1:17500-48777 GCF_024679095.1 Eriocheir sinensis | reverse complement strand
GAGAAGCCGTTGTAACTCAGTCCAGTATTACGTATCTTTTCGGAGGAGGAACTTCACTTCATCCTCTTTTATTTCTAGTAGACGGTGGCTGAGTGGTTAACGTGCGGGCCTAGCATTCACAGCGCCATGGACAACGTCGGTTCGAATCCCCACGCTACCACCTGGGATTTTTCAGTCACCGCCGAGTGGCCTAACTACCCACATGCTGTCCAGAAGACTACCCATCAACCCGGACTCTAGAAGAAACCGTCCAAGTGAATCAAGAATGAGTTCCGGGGGGCAGCATGAGCCAAGCATTACTGGCGCCACTATAAAAATTGCCTACGCCATGACGGGCTTGGGGCGACCACCAGGCCCCTGAAGAAAGCCAGAGATGTAAAAAAAAATGTTTCCTTCACAAATTTTCCGTGATCGAGTTGCGTCATTCAAGGATAAGAGGTCGTTGTAGAAAGTCAACGGATTGCACGGAAAGTCAATAGGCGAGACAAAGGAGACCCTCAACGCCTTAAATCCTCGTCGAGAGTCTCCAGTGAATGGTGCTCCAGGTACTTGAGGACTCCGTCTCTGATCAAGTATTCATGTATTTCACCAGCGACGGAAGTTTGGCTCATTAATCCATAATTACCGTATACCATTACTCGGGGAGGAGGTGGTGATTAGCGTTTGTATGCGGTGAACTTTTTGTCCCGTCCTCAGGTGACAGTGTTCCAGCTGTGGCCGTGGCCGAAGAACGCCCACGCTGCCCGTCAACACCGAAGGGAACCAGGAACCAAGGAGAGAGAGAACACAACTTGCAACCAACAGTCAGCGGGCCATTGCATCGGGGCCCGCGCTTAACAAAATGTATCCTTTCTGAAAAACTGGGTTGACATTTAACATTTTCAGCTCGCAATGAATATAAATTCCAGCGATTAATTAAATAAAACAGTAACGGCATGAAGTATCTCGTCCTCTGCTTATAAAAAATTAGGAATCTTTACAAAATGCAGCAGAACACAGTTGCATCCAGCTATTAATGTCACTTATACGGTACGTGAGCCAACACATATACAGGCATCATTACATACATACAGGCATACAAACATTAACCTCCCGAAATTGACCACTTTTTCGGCCGCCTCTTTGGATTCTTTTTGTGAGCAGCGAGTAGCGGGCTTTTTTTTTTATTATTGTTTACTTTTTTGTGCCCTTGAGCTGTCTCCTTTGTTGTAAAAAAACAACAACAACCCTACACGGTACTCACGTAGATAAGGACAGACAGAGACAGACAGACAAACAAACACACACAAAGAAAATTACCTTCCTCCAGTCATCAGAAACAAAGAAATGCATCGAATAATTATATACAAATGACAATGAATGATCCATCTCGTTAGCTTTTTTTTTCCACGTTCCCGGCGGTATCTTGTCTTCCCGGACGTACATAATTGTTTCAGATAATTGTGTTTGATGACTAAATGACGTCTCGGTTATTTGTTTATGATAATTTCCGCAAAAATGTTCAGAGTTTATTGAATTGCCATTAACAAAATTGGTTTGCTCATCGAAAAAATATTCTCACAATACTTGATGCCAGTTATGTAGCAGGTCTTTGTTGGCGTTATATACATGGAGAGAGAACACCCCCCCCACACACACACACAAACACACAAACACCAGCGCATACACAAACACCAGGGCACACACAAACACCAGCATGCACATACACAAATACAAGCGCATACACAAACACAAGCGCATACACAAACACCAGCGCATACACAAACACCAGCACATACACAATCACAAACATAGCACATACGAAAACAGTAAACAAACGCTCACACACAAACAAAGCACATACACACACGAAAACAAATATACAAACAATGAAACACAGACACAAACACAGCACAGACAAAAACAGCAAACAAACACACACACACACAAACGAACAAACAAAACACACACACATACACACACATACAAAACTCCCCCCCCCGGCACACACACGCCCCTCTCTCGTTGGGGTCTCTTTATCGGCGACCTTCTGGGGAACAACGAGGGCAAGGCAAAGGTTAATACTGGGGATACATACACATACACAGGGCTGTCTTATCAGTGGTCATTGCAAGGTTACCTTATACAACACGCACACACAGACACACACTCCTCCCTCTCTCCCTTTCTCCCTCCCAGGTAACCACAACCTTAACAACATTAACATCAACCACAACAACAAACGCCACTCTATCTAAAGGGAGGTTATGCTTGGCTGGCTCGCCTTTGACACACACACACACACACACACACACACACAGGATGACTAGCGGCGGCACAAGGGGAACGCCAGCAAGGTAAGCCGAGGGGTAAGCCAGCCAACCGAGGTGAGATAGTTAGCCAGCCAGTCAGCATGCAGAGGGCGAAAGGTGCGGAGGGAGCTTGCGGGGATATGGTGAAGGGGTCGGAGAGGTCTCACACACACACACACTCACACTCCCCCCTCCCCACCTCACACACACAGAGGGAGAGAGAGAGAGAGTATAAACCATGACTAAAAAAGCGAAAAGAGAAACAAGTGAGAGAGTGAAAGAAAAAAAAAGTAAAGAGCGGGTGAAAAAGAAGGCGAGTAATGAGTCGAGTTAGACGGGAATGAAGCCAGAGTTAACGCGAGACGCTTTAATGAAGAGACGTGAATGCGTTTTAGGGCGAATGTAAGGCTGGCGCGCACAAAAAAAACAATGGAGAAATGGAGAGCGAGAGAGAGAGAGTAAGAAAGAGGAAAGCGGAAAATGAAAAAAAGCCAAAAGAAAAGAATGGCTAAAAATGAATGGAGAGAGAGAGAGAGAGAGAGAGAGAGAGAGAGAGAGAGAGAGAGAGAGAGAGAGAGAGAGAGAGAGAGAGAGAGAGAGAGAGAGAGAGAGAGAGAGAGAGAGAGAGAGAGAGAGAGAGAGAGAGAGAGAGAGAGAGAGAGAGAGAGACGAAAAATTAAAATATAATAACTAGAAAAAAAGAATAGTTAAAATTGAATGGAGAAACTGAGACTGAGGGAGAAAAAGAGAGAGAAACTAAAACTAAAAATAATCACAAGAAAAGAATAGTTAAAAAAAAGAAGAAATAACGAGCGCGCGAGAGAGATACAATATATGAATGGAACCAGAATAAAAGAATCTGTAAAAATCAAGGACTCAATGGACGTGAAAATGCTCGTTACGCGATGGATGAATGCAATCACACCGTAAATAAACTCTAAAAAAAAAAAATGAACAGAAGAGCGAAGAACGAAGATAATAAGGAAGGAAACAAAGAACAAACACACACACACACACACACACACACACACACACACACACACACACACACACACACACACACACACACACACACACACACACACACACACATTAAAAAAAACAAAAGGAAAAGAAAACCCAGAAACAAAAGAAGCGAGAAAAAGGAAAAATGAAGAGCGAGTGAATGGATGGAAACTCAGAAGGGGAAGAAAATATTGACTTTGAGAGAGGGAGAGAGAGGAAGAGAAAAAGAGAGAGAGAAAGAGGGAGAGAGACTGAAGATAACAGACCAGAAGGGAACAGGAATCACGGAGCCAAAGAAGAAAGGAGAAGAGAGAGAAAGGAGAAGACGAATTAAGGGAATGAAGACAAAACAGAATAACAGAAGAGAGAAGTGAGAGAAAGAGAGAGATAAAGCAAAACAGATGTGACACGCAAATGGGAACAGAGAGAAGACAAAGGAGGAGACGAGGAGAGTTATTAAGGGGATGAAACAGAGATTACACAGAACAGATGACACTCGCAGATACCAAGGGAAAAGAGAAGGAAGGAAGGAAGAAGATGAAACAGAGATTAACCAAAACAAATGACACTCGCAAATGACAAAGACAAAAGAAGAAAGGGAGGAGAGTTATTAAGGGAGTTGAAATAGGGATTACACAGAACAGATGACACTCGCAAATACCAAGCAGAAAAGAGAAGAAGCAAGGGAGAAGATGAAACAGAGATTGACAAAACAGATGACACTTGCAAATGGCAGAAAACAAAAGAAAAAAGGGAAAAGATGGAACCGAAATTGACCAAAACAGATGACACTCGCAAATGGTAGAATACAGATGAAGAAGAAAGGGAATAGAGGCGAGTTATCAAGGAAAGAATAAAGAATAGGATAACAAAGAGGAAAATAATGCCATCAGAAGGGATAACTTTAATGCAGACGAGGCCACCGAGGGAGAGACAGGTGGAAAGAGGATTGAAAGTTTGCCTCATTAGTGACACCTGAGAGAGAGAGAGAGAGAGAGAGAGAGAGAGAGAGAGAGAGAGAGAGAGAGAGAGAGAGAGAGAGAGAGAGAGAGAGAGAGAGAGAGAGAGAGAGAGAGAGAGAGAGAGAGAGAGAGAGAGAGAGAGAGAGAGAGAGAGAGAGAGAGAGAGAGAGAGAGAGAGAGAGAGAGAGAGAGAGAGAGAGAGAGAGAGAGAGAGAGAGAGAGAAGATAAGGCAAGAAAAATCGGTATTAAACTCGTAATCTGTGTGAATGTGGGTGTTTGGGGAGCGGGCGAGGTGTTAATCCGGGTTTTGTGTGTGTGTGTGTGTGTGTGTGTGTGTGTGTGTGTGTGTGTGTGTGTGTGTGTGTGTGTGTGTGTGTGTGGTGGGGGAGGGGTTGCGGGTGCGTAAAAGCGAATGAGAGAAGCTCGAGAAAATAACAGAAGGCAGAGGAAATACGAGAATGAAAAAAAGAAGAAGGAAGGAGAAGAAAGAGGAGGAGAAAGACGAGAGAAAACACAGAAAGACGAGACGAAATATACAAAAAAAAAAAAGAGAAACAATAAACAGCATAAAAGAGGAACCAAACACAACACAAACACAGAAACAAAAAAGAAGAAGAAAAAGAAGACGCATCAAAAAGAGAAGAAAAACAACAAAACACCAACGATGAACCAGGGTAAGGATAATATGATGAAGACGAGGAGGAGGAGGGAGGAGGAGGGATAAGAGGAAGCGAAGTGAAAGGCAAAACAAATGAAGCGAGATAAGATGAGGCGTCAGGGGCAGGACAAGGCGAGGAGGGTGCTGGAGGCCTGGAAAACTTATGGGACCAAACCACGAAAGGCGGACTATGATAAAAGTGAGATTAGGGCAGCCAGGAAAAGAGGGAAGGAAATGGAGTAAAGATAAACACTTGGGGACGAAGAGGAGAGGCCGCAGGATGATTGGAGAAGAAGGAGGAGTGATGGAAGGAGGTGGGAAAGGAGGAGGAGGAGAGGCTGGAGAGTAAAGTAAATAAAGGAATGATTGGAAAGGCTAGAAGGGGTGAAGGTGAAGATGACTGAAGGAGGACGAGGAGGAAGGAGGAGGAGGAGGAGGAGGAAAAGGAGGGGAAAGAGAAGCGAGAGGAGAAAGTAAAAAGGAGAGCCTGGAAGAGAGTAAATCAAGGAAGAGTGTGAAGCTAGAAATGGATAAAGAAGAATAACAACAAAAAAAGAAAATAAGAAAATGGACGAGAAGGAAGGAGGAGGAGGAGGAAGATGAGGGGATAGAGAAGAAGGAGTAGAAAGTAGAAAGGAGAGCCAGAGAGAGTAAATCAAGGAAGGAATTGTGTGAATCTAGAAAGGGATAAAGAAGAATAACTGAGAAAAGAAGAGAACAAGAGAATGAAGGAGGTGAGAGAGAATAAGATGATGATGAAAACGACAAGAAAGAGTAGAAAGGAGAGTCTGGAAGAGAGTAAATCAAGGAAGGAATTGTGTGACGCTAGAAAGGGATAAAGGAGAAAGACTGAAGGACGAAGAGAATTTAGGATATTAAGAAAGAGAATAATGATGATGAAAACGACAAGAAAGAGTAGAAAGGACAGCATGAAAGAGAGTAAATCAAGAGAGGAAAAGTTTGACGCTAGAAAGGGATAAAGGAGACAGACTGAAGGACGAAGAGAATTTAGGATATTAAGAAAGAGAATAAGGATGATGAAAACGAGAGGGAAGAGTGGGAAGGAGAGTCTGAAAGAGGAGTTAAAGATATAGAAATCCAGGAAAAGGGGAGGTGAGGGAAGGAAGAAAGGGACGGCAGAAGGAGGAGGAGGAGGAGGAGGAAGAGGGAAAGACGGAGGAGGAGGAGGAAAGGGCAAGGGAGAGGAGGGAGGGAAAGTAAATGGAGGAGTCGCTTCGTAGAGCATTGTGGCGCTGTTGACATTACATGCAAGTTTCAGGGCCGTGTGTGTGTTGTGTTGGTGTGACGTCAACAAAGCAGCACAATATACCCCAAACACACACTCGCACACACACACACACACACATATTCACCCCCCCCCCTAGACACATACTCCCCCTCTCCTTCCGCCACACGCAACCAGGAAATGAAGAACGGCGACAGAGTTCAGACGGAGACTAAAAAGAAAAGTGAAAGAAGATAACAAGGAGTGGCGTCTCGGCGAGTGAAAGAGAGGAGAGACAACCCTTATCTCCGCATCTATAGAGCAGAGTGGCGGGCCGGGGGAGAAAGGATGGAGTGGTTTGTGATATGAAGAGCAGAAGAAGAAAGCGAGAGGAGGCTTGAAACTGCAGGGGAGCTTCAACGTATAGGAAGGACTAGTGCGATGGACGAAATAAAACACGGGAACAGTAACGAGGAAGGACGGGCGAGAGGGACTTAGACAAAAAAGGAAGGGAGGTACAGAGGATGAGTTTTGACATCGAAGCGAACGGAAATAGCAAAGCAGGAGAGATTAGTTTGATGGGAGAAATAAGAAAACGGAAATAGTGAAGAGAAAGGGATGGCGAGAGGGACTTAGACAAAAAAATGAAAGGAAGTCGAAGAGAATAAGTTTTGATCTTGAAGCGAAAGGGAAACAGAGAAACCAGAGAAGAACAGAATGGAGAAGATGGGTGGAATAACACAAGGAAATAGTGAAGAGAAAGGAAGGGCGAGAGGGACTTAGACGGAAAAAGGAAAGGAAGAGAAGAGGAATGAGTTTTGATACTGAGGCGAAGGAAAAGAGAAAAGGCAAATGTGAATGAAATGAAGAAGAGCCAAAGGAGGAGGAGGAGGAGGAGGAGGAGGAGAGACGGGAAGCAAATGGAGATGGATGTGAAATTAACCTCAAAAAGAAGGGCAAAGAACGTAATTGGGAGAGAAAGAAAGAAGTAGGAAGAAAGACATGGAGGAAGGGAACGAATCTGACAAGTGGGAAGTGGAGAGAAAGACATTAAAGTGAGAGAGAGAAAAAAAAAAAAGATGAGAGAGAGAGAGAGAGAGAGAGAGAGAGAGAGAGAGAGAGAGAGAGAGAGAGAGAGAGAGAGAGAGAGAGAGAGAGAGAGAGAGAGAGAGAGAGAGAGAGAGAAATGGAGTAGACTTTTCCACCTTTTTGTTTTTGTTTCTTCTTCTTCCTCCTCCTCCTTCTCCTCCTCCTCCACCTCCTCCACCTCCCTCTCCACCTCCTCCACCTACTCTTCCTCCTCCTTCGCTAATACCTTCACTTGTCTCCCAACACCTTCCACCTGGTCCCCGTTTCCTCTTTCCTCCTCCTCCTCCTCCTCCTCCTCCTCCTCCTCCTCCACCCAATAACCCCTGACGGAGAAACGTGAACCGGGTCGAACTTAGAGCTTCTCTCTCGGGTGTTATGTTGTCCCTGTACATACTCGTAATTCTCTTCTTTCCTCTTATTTCCTTTCCTCTTCTCTTTTTTTTCACGTGTTTCTCCTTTTCTTTTTTTTATTTATTCTAGTTCTCCTTTGCTTTCCTCCTTTTCTCCTTTCTTTTTTTTGCTTCTTATTCTCTCTGGTTCTCTTTCTTGCATTTCTTTTTTTTTTTGCTTCTTCCTCATTCTTTGCTTCTTATTCATATTCGTTCTCCTCTTTTCTGCGTTTCTACATTCTTCTCTTCCTATTTATACCGTTTCCCTTATTTCCCGTGTTTCTCGTTTATTTCACTTCTTCTTCACGCTCGTTCTCCTGTTCCCTTTCTTTCCCTTTCTTCCTTTCTTCTGCTTCTTATTCGTTATTGTTTCCTTCCTCTTTCCTGTCTCTCTTCTTTTTTTTTTTGCTTCTTATCCTCTCCGTTTCCTCGTTCTTATTTATCTTTCTTTTCTTTGTTTCTTCGCTCGCTTATGAAAATACCCTCAACTTATGGTGCGTTTTTGGTGTTTTTTTTCCCTTTGTGGGTCTTTCTTTCTTTCTTGCGTTCTAGTTTCGCACGGTAAGTTGCATTCTTGTTTAAACTTTCTCTCACTCCTTCTCTCTCTCTCTCTCTCTCTCTCTCTCTCTCTCTCTCTCTCTCTCTCTCTCAAAACCTGGCAGCTGACGAGGCGGGAAGGGAGTGGAGTGATGAGAGGAGTGTTTTCCAGGAAGAAGCGCCCCCTGCAAGTCATTACCGGGCGACGGATATTCGGCAATCTGCGCCCGAGAGGAAAGTGTCACGCGGGGAAAAAATAAACTGAACGGGAAACGAAAAGTGGCTGGTCAAGTGGGACTGAAGAGGGAGGAAAAGAGGGGCTTGCCGTGCGCCTGAAAGAAGGGGTGGGGGGGGATAGTGGGTTGATGATGATGATGATGAGGAGGAGGAGGAGTGGAGAAGGAGGAGGAGGTGGAGAAGGAGGAAAGGCAAACGGATACTAAGTGGAAAAGTGTTAGTGAAGGTGGAAGATAAGGTAGAGGTGGAGGTGAAGAAGGTGGAAGGTAAGGTAGAGGTGGAGGTGAAGGAGGTGGAGGAAGAGGAGGAGGTGGAGAAGAAGGAAAGGGAAACGGGTACTATAGGTGTGTATTAGTGAAGGTGGAGGATAAGGTAGAGAGGTGGAGGTGGACAAGGATGAGGAGGAGGAGGTGGAGAAGGAGGAAAGAGAAACGGGTATTATAGGTGTGTATTAGTGAAGGTGGAGGATGAGGTAGAGATGGAGGTGAAGAAGGTGGAGGGTAAGGTAGAGGTGGAGGTGAAGAAGGTGGAGGAAGAGGAGGAGAAGGAAGAGGAGGAGGTGGAGAAGGAGGAAAGGGAAACGGGTACTATAGTTGTGTATTAGTGAAAGTGGAGGATAAGGTAGAGGTGGAAGTGGACCAGGATGAGGTGGAGGAGGAGGAGGAGAAGGAGGATCAGTCGAGGGTAGGAAGGTAAAAAAAATAAGGCAAGGTGAGGAAGGTATGGAGAATTATATACATAGAATACTTATATGATTTGGGTTTTTGTGGTATCGTGTATTTTTTTTATTTTCTTTCCCTTTCTCCCTCACTCTTTTTTTTTCTCTCCAAATCTGTCTATCAGTCTCTCACACACTCACACACACACACACAAAAAAAAAACACCACAGCTACCACCACAACCTTCACCACCACCACCATCACAACAATCCTTCCTTCCCCCCCACCGAGACCAATCAGCCTGACCCACTTCGGCAGGTGAGCGTGACAGGTCAACTCGCTCGTTCCCCTGAGACACACCTGTTTACGAAGAGGGTGTGGAGAGGGGGGGAAGGGACGGGAGGGGGGAGAAGGGTTGGTGAGAGGGAAGAGGAAATATGAACAAGCGATGGTGAAGAATAGGGAGGATGGGGAGAGGTGATAATGTGGGGAGGGGGAGAGAATGGAACGGTAAGAAAGAGAAGGTAACAACGAGAAAGAGAGGGAAGGGAAGGAAAAGGGGAAGTTGAGGATGAAGAGGAACAATATAGGGGAAGTGAGGAGGAGGAGGAAGAGGAGGGGAAGAAGGAGGAGGAAGGCAGAGATGACGAAATGACGATGAGAAATGAGAGGGTTCAGTAAGATGAGTTAGTAGAGGAGGATGCAAGAGATGAAAAAGGAGGGCGAGGGAAGGACGGAAGGGCAAGGGTGAAGATGAAGGGAGAGGGGACGATGGGGAAAGGATCGGCGTCAGGGATGAAGGCAGGAAAAGTGAGCGGAGGTAAAAGGCAAAGGTGAGGGAAAGGTGAGATGAGAGTAGGTGGATGCTGTGGATGCTGGGGGAAAATGTGGAGGAAGTGGTGGTGGTGAAGGTGGATGCTGAGGTGGAGTTTCAGGATGGTGGTGAAAAGGGATAGAAAAAAGATGGATGCTAGGGTGGAACTGAGGTGCTGAAAAGGTGTTGAAAGGGTGGTGGTGGAGGAGGTGGAATTTGAGGATGGAGAAGGCGGGAAAAGGGTGAAGATGGTGGTAACGAAAGTGGAATTTGAGGATGATGGTGGATGCTGAGGTGGAATTGTGGTGTTGAAAGGTGGAAAAAATATGGAGACGGTGGTGACGAGAGTGGGGGTAGTAGTGGTGGTGGTGGATGAAGAGGTGGAGTTTGAAGATGGTGGTGAAAACGGTCGAAAAAAGTGGATGCTAAGGTGGAATTGTGGAGTTGAATGAGTGGAAGAAAAATGGAGACGGTGGTTACAAGAGTTAAAGAGGTAGGGAAAGGTGGAGGTAGCGGCCGTAGTGGTGGATGCTGAGGTGGAATTTGGGTTGGTTTATGAGTGGAAAGAAGGGGATGGTGATGACGACAATGGAGGGGGTGGAAAAAGGTGGAGGTGTTAGCGGAGGAGAGTAATTTGAGAGACGCAGGTGGAAAGGAGTGGTGAAAAGGTGGAGATTGCAGTGGTGGTGGTGGTGGAAGCGCTGATGGGAATGGGTGGAGAAAAAGGTGGAGGTAGGTGGTGGTGGCCGCGGGGTTGGGTATAAGTGTTTAGGGGAGTTGAGTAGCCCACTTGAAGACTCCAACTCCCTTCCCTCCCTCACTCCCTCACTCCTTTATAACCTCCGCCGCCTCTAGGGACCCTTCTGGCTAACGAAAAGGAGTAGGAGGAGGAGGAGGAGGAGGAGGAGGAAGAAGAGAAAGAGGAGGTCGCAGAGTACTGACAAAGTGCCGTCGTATACTTTCAAGAGCAAGAAAGAGTGGGAAGTCTTGTAAGCGACCCTGACACGCATATATCACCACCACCACCACCTTCACCACCACCACAACACCTCTACCACTACCACCACTTGCCTTCATCACTACCACTAACACCCTCACCACCACCACTTCAATAACTTCCATCACCTCCTTCAGTATGCTGCACGAACTAACAGCAAACTCATTACCATCATCACTACCACAACCAACAACAACACCACCAAACCCAACCACCACTACTGTATATTCTGGCACCCCCTCCCTTCCCTCCCTTCGGTAATAACCATCACTTCTATACCACAGCATTGGCCCTCCCTCTACCACTGCTTCTTCCACCTCCCCCACTCACCACTCCACATATCCCCTTTCCCCCTTAACCAATAAACGCTGCATCCCTTCCCCCCCTCCCCCCCTACAACACGATAAAAATGATAAATATAATGACGTAAATGAAGACATAATGACCATAATTATAACCAACTAATAACATCATTCCTGCCGCTACACACGTTATCACTCGACCCACCACCACCACCACCATCACCATTGCCGCCGCCACCACCGCCACCATCACCGCCGCCACCGCCACCGCCGCCTCTGTTTCCTCTTCCGCCGACCGCCTGCAGGCCTACCGCTCTTGTGAAGGGTTTTTATTAAATGTATATATATAATAACTCAGACCAAGGTGAAATGACATATGGAGAGAGAGAGAGAGAGAGAGAGAGAGAGAGAGAGAGAGAGAGAGAGAGAGAGAGAGAGAGAGAGAGAGAGAGAGAGAGAGAGAGAGAGAGAGAGAGAGAGAGAGAGAGAGAGAGAGAGAGAGAGAGAGAGAAAAGAGTGAGAGAAATGGGGCGAGAAAAAGATGCTGACATGGGAATATAAAACTCCAATCTTTAGAAATTCAAACTAATGGATGAAAAAATTCCGTGTGTGAACAGAGGCGGAGCAGGGTGGTGCATAGCGGGGCGGGGGGCGGAGGCGGCGGCGGCGGTGGTGCGGGTGGGGGCCAGGCCGCACATGGGACGAGGCCGCTGGAAGGAGAGTCGGGCAGGAAACCACCATCTTGTAACAAAGGAACTCTACCTATATATTAATGATCAGTTATATAAGGAAAAATATCTTAATAAAAACTTTGGAGTAGCCTCGAACCAATAACTCATCCTCGAGGCCCCGAAAGTCTCCGGTCCCCGCTAACCGTGTTTCATTTACAGTCGCGGAGTCCAGCCTCCCCCCCCTCGTCAGGAGAACTACAGCTCCATCACGGGAGTGCCCAAAAAGAGGTAAGTTGCAGAACTTTGCCGCAAAGTGTCCCTCAAGCTGACGGCCACACGGCTACACGCATGGAAATGACGCTAAGTTACGATGTCAGGCAGAGGGCCGGTCCTTACCTTGCCACAGCCGCTTGCGGTAGTAATGGCCGTTCATCGTGACCATGGGGGGGCCGTCTGGGTATGAGGTCCTCGGGGGGCCGAAGTAGTGAGAGTGTCCAAGTTTGTGGAGGAAGGGTGGCGGGGCCTTCCTGGCGTAGGGGCGGCGAGAGGAGGGGTAGAAGCCTCCCTCACTGCCGTGCACCCACCACATCAGGGGGCCGAAGTAGTGAGAGAAGTGTCCAAGTGGAGGGAAGAAGGGCGGCGGGGGGCGTAGTAGGGGCGGGAGGGAGAGGGTAAGCCTCCCTCACTGCCGTGCACCCACCACATGCTGCCGCGCTATGTCGACGGTCCTGGCGCACTGTGGCCTCACTGGGCACCTCGCCGGCCGCTCATGGTCAACTCGGCAGGAGTCTTCTGGGCGAGGGTGTAGCTTACGGTTATCTTGAAGGCAATACTAATTTTGATTTTTCATTTACAGGAGGCAGAACGATTGATCTTAATGCATTTGAGAATTCTCTTGAGCGGCGCAACGGCGAGCCACAGATGGAGAGAGGCGAGCAGCGTCCGGTTGTTCGTGCCCCTCCAGCACAGCCCTGGGGCGCGAGTGAGAGTGAGAGAGATAGGGAGAGAGGGAGAGCAGGGAGAGGCGCGACACACGTCCTCCTTCGACTTGGGCCAAGCCGACACTAGCCTCCCGCCCCCGGAGTTGTGACGGACACGCGCCCTTCCCGGCCACTCTCCGCGCGGCCCTGCACTCCCTGCTGCCCCTTGTTGCCCTACACACGGCGGCGGTGGCCCTGCGACTCTCCGGGCATCGTGAGGGAGGCAGACACACCATAGAGCGATGATGAACGAGAGAGACGAGCAACAGAGTAAACGTGAGCACGCTGGACGCTCCCGCCGCTCACGGAAAAGGTGTGAACAGGGGAAAAACGGGAGGTGCCGAAGGTAAAGAGGAAAAGAGGAAGGTGAAGAGCTTAAAGAGAAAGTAACCGATGAAGAGAGAGGATATAATGAGAAAGCTGAAAGGAAAGTAATTACGTTTCCCCCAACTATCTGATTATTTACCCCAAGCCTTCCTTCAGGATCCCCCTTCAGTAGAGAGCGAGGGAGAGCCAGCCGAGCCATCTCCTTTAACCCTTCCTGAGCTCGTTCAGACACCCACCTGATATACAGCCCGCGGAGCCCCGTGTTTACTGCCCAAGTCCATCACCCGTGTTGGCAACGATGCAAGCCACCAAAAAATAAAATGCCGAGTCTTCTTATAGTGTGGATGTGTTGATGAAGGTAGGGTAGGGGGAGTATGTCTGTGCATGTGTGCTTTTGCGTGTGTGTGTACGGGTGTGTGTGTGTGTGTGTGTGTGTGTGTTTATGCGGTAGTGTAGTGCCGGGAGATGTATGGCGAGGGTTATGTTTAAGTAGTACGGGCGAACGAGAATGTTAAGAAGCCTCTGTACAAGGAAAAAGGGCCTTGTATGGTGCCGTAGGGGGTTGATAGAGTGAAGGCAGAGGGAGGCGGGGACGTATATATATGTACTGAGGGGGGCCATGTGTACTTTTGGAGGGGGAGACGTTTGTGTTGATGCCGGGAGGAAGAAAAGGAAAGTAAGCACGATGGAGATGAAGGGGAAGGGGCGAGACGGGCGTTCTTGGTGCTCGAAAGGTGAAAGGGAACATGGAGGTACGTGTGAGCTTCGAGGAGGAGAGGAGAGAGGGAGAAGTGAAGTTGAGATGAAGGGGAATGAGTGTGGTGGAGGCGAGGGCAGTGAGGGAGTGTGTGAGGTAACTTGGTTGGTGAGGGTAAGCGAGGGAGAGCTTGTGTTGTGTTAGTGGTGCAAGCAGGAGAGTTTGTGTAAGGAGAGACAGCTTGTATGGGAGAGCTGATGCATGGAGAGTGTGGAGTTAGTGGCGAGGAAGGGGAGAGTAGTGTAAGAAGGGAGAGCATGTGTAGGAGGGTTGATACAGAGACTAGCGTGTGTGGTGTTAGTGGTGAGACAGAGATGAGGTAGTGTAGTCAGGGAGAGGTAGTGTAGGTAGGGCTGAGGTAAGGAAAGTGTGGTGGGGGGGGGGGGGGGCACGGGAGAGGTAGTGTAGGTAGGGCTGAGGTAAGGAAAGTGTGGTTGTGGTGGGGGGTGGGGCGGGGCACGGGAGAGGTAGTGTAGGTAGGGATCAACGTTGCCAGATTGTCGTACTCTGCGCCTCCTCTTATTTGCCGATTTCCGACCCCAAAACTTATGTCATCACCCAAATAACTGCCTTCATATATGGTTATTGTTTAAATGGTCAATTATTGGTGTTTCGTTACAACAATTATGGGCCAGAAACCGGTAAATACACGGCTCTGAGTACGATAATCTAGCAACCATGGTAGGGATAGCTTATGTTGGTGGGCTGATGCAAGTAGACTATCTGGCGAGCTGCGGGTGACGGGGAAGGGATAGAGGAGGCTTGTATAGGTGGGCTGAGGCAGGGAGAGTTTGTGTGTGAGGTAGTTTAATCAGAAAGAGCTTGTAAGGGCAAACTACGGGAGGGAAAATTTAAGTTGTTAGTGGTGCATGCAGGGAGAAAAGGAATTGTAGGCAGAGAGAGCTTGTGAGTTGGTGGAGAGACAGGGGAGAGGTAGTTTAATTAGAAAGAGCTTGTAAGGGCAAACTACGGCAAAGAGAATTCAAGTTGTTGTTAGTGCATGCAGAGAGAAAAGGAAATGGTTTAATTAGAAAGAGCTTGTAAGGGCAAACTACGGCAAGGAGAATTCAAGTTGTTGTTAGTGCATGCAGAGAGAAAAGGAAATGTAGGCAGGGAGAGCTTGTGTGTTGGTGGAGAGACAGGGGAGAGGTAGTTTAATTAGAATGAGCTTGTAAGGGGAGGATACGGCTGGGAGAATTTGTGTTGTTGGCGGTGCATGGAGAGAGGAAAGGTAAAGTAGGCAGGGAGAGCTTGTGTGTTGGTGGAGAGACAGGGGAGAGGTAGTTTAATCAGAAAGATCTTGTAAGGGGAAAACACGGCAAGGAGAATTTGTGTTGTTGGCGGTGCATGGAGAGAGGAAAGGTAAAGTAGGCAGGGAAGGCTTGTGTGGGAGGGCTTAAGCAGGAAGAGAGTGTGTGGCAGGATAAGGATGAGGGGGAAGGGACAGAGGAATCGTGTGGGAGGCCTGAACCACGAAGAGAAAGTGTGATAGGGATAGGGGTGAGGGGAAGAGGCAGAGGACGCTTGTGTGGGAGGGCTGAGGCACGGTAGTTAAGTCTGTGTGTTTTTCTGTGTGTAGTATGTGTTGTTCTTGTTGTTGGTGGTGGTAGGCAAGAAAAATACACTGTTAAGGGTTTCTGTTTTCTCTCTCTCTTCTACCGTCGCCACCACCGCCACCACCGCCGCCGCCGCCCCCAGCAGGTAATGGGAGATGTTTCACCCCGCCAAGTTACTACACTGTTGGTTTTTGTTTTGGCCCGAGTCCCGCCTCCTTCAGCCTCCCCTTCCCTCCCTCTCCTTTCTATTCCCCTTTCCCCCTCCTTCTTCTCTCCCTGACCCTTTTTGATCCCTCCCCTTCCCATCCACGACCCCTTCTCTCATGACCCTTTTCTTCTTTCCGACTCCTCCCCCCCCTCTCCTTCTTTTCATGACCTCTGCCCTCCCCCTCCTTCTTTCTGGCTCCTTCCCTTCCCTTCTTTCTTTCCACGAACCCTTCCCTTCCCCTCTTTCTTAACATGAACCCTCCCCTTCCCTCCCCTTCTCTTTCTGATTCCTTCCCTCCCCCTCCTTCTTTCCATGACCTCTTCCCTTCCCCCTTCTTCTTTCTGACCCCTTTCCTCCCTCTCTCTCTCTTTTTCCATGACCTTTTCCCTCCCTCTCTCTTTCTTTCCATGTCCTCTTCCCTCCCCATTTTTCTTTTTGACCCCTTCCCTCCCCTTCTTTCTTTCCATGATCCTCCCCTTCCCCTCTTTTTCTTTTCATGACCCTTTCCTTCCCTCCCTTCCTTTCTATGACCTCTTCCCTTCCCCTCCACGACCCCTTTCCCCCCCTTCTTCTATCCATGACCTCGCCTTAGTCTCCTTTCTTTCCCTTCCTGCCCTTCCACAATCCGCCACCAACTTCTCATTCATCAATTCTTCTCCCCCTCTTCCTTTATCCACTTTTCTGATGGCTGTCTTTCTTTCTCATCATCCTTCTCATTCATCTTCCTCTCTCTAGTCCGCTTGGCTCCCTTCCCTGCATCCCTTTCTTTTCTATCACCCCTTTACTACTTTGTGTAAGCTTCCTCCCTCCCTCCCTTTCCTTCCACAATTCTCTCCTCTCCCTTCATCCTTCTCATCCATCTTCCTCTCTATACTCCACTTGCTTCTCCCTCCCTCCATAACCCCTTCTCTCCCATTTCCTCTCTACGATCTTGAGTTGGTTTCCTCCCTTCTCCCCTTCCTTCCACTTTCCTCTCCTCTCCCCTCACCCTTCTCTCCCCAATTTCCCTTCTCCAGTACATTTGCTTCCCCCCACCCCCTCCATAACCCCTTCTCCCCCATTTCCCCTCTGCTATGTACCTCGAGTTGGCTCCCTTCCTTCCTCCCTCACACCCAGAATCCTGATCAAGCCGCCCTTCCTTCCACAATCCTCTGCTCTCCCCTCACCCTTCTCTTCCATTCCCATAATCCCCCCTCACCCATCCCTGTCACGATTTTTCCTCCTCCTCCTCCTCCTCCTCTGCAGCCTCGTCTCCAGTCCCCTCAGGAGTCTTGCCAGCGAGGTCATCTAAATTCGATCTCTTTCCCCGTAATTTGTCGCGTAAGAGGTTGAGGGAGGTCGCAGCGGTGCCCCGGCAAACCCTCGATTGGTCTTTGGATGGCTTTCAGTGTGTCTTGTCTCTTTTTGCTCGATTCTTTCTCCTGTGCCTCCTCTGCCTCCCCCTTGAGTCCCGGCGATAAGGATGAGGAGATGGGAGTGGAGTGAGAGCGGAGAAAAAGGCGTCTGGTGTGGGATCTTTGGGTCATATTATAAGACATTTCGCAGCCCAAGAACACATATTTGACAAGGCTTTCTTAGGAGTTGTGGGCATTTTCAGGGGTAGTTTTATGACCCTAGTGGTAGTTGGACCCTTTCTCTGTACCGTGAACCTGAAGAAACACTCATGAGAACTCAAGTGATCCCCTCTTTGAACTTTAGAATTAGTTGGGGTGAGGAGCGAAAGAGTCTAATAATACCGATCTTTATTTCTTCCTTTTCCTCCCTTTTCTCCCTTCCCTCCACCGCCACATTCCGCAGCGAGAGCCACCAGCTGACTGCACCGGCCAGAGGAATGCAGCGAGGGCCATGAAGGTCTTTATCGCCCTTACTTCTACAGCAGTGAATTGTCTCATTACATCGTCGAGTTCCTTTACTCTCCCTCTTCCTCCTTCTCTCCCCCTAGGCACAATTACCTCCCACCCCACAATTACACCCACCTCATTAGCTTCCCCCACCAACATGTTATACCACTGGCCTCCACTACCATAGGAAACAGCTCAAGGGCAATGAAACAAAGAGGAAAATGATAAACAACACTGATCGTTGCTCCTGAAAATAAGTAAGCAAAAGGAGTGGCCAGCAGAGAGGTCGGATGGAGAGGTGTATGATACGCCCCTTCCACATCACGTCTCGCTCTTCTTTTAACCTACCACCAATATGCCACTCAACCCCCCTTGATGTTACTCATAAACGCCACTCTCTCCCACAGTTCTCCACCTCCACCTTTCCTTTCCATGACCTCTTTCCACCCTCTCTCTCTTTCTATCTATGTCCCCTTCCCTCCCCCCTTTTCTATTTGACCCCTTCCCTCCCCTTCTTTCTTTCCATGACCTCTTTCCTCCCTCTCTCTCTTTCTATCTATGTCCCCTTCCCTCCCCCCTTTTCTATTTGACCCCTTCCCTCCCCTTCTTTCTTTCCATGACCTCTTTCCATCCCTCTCTCTCTTTCTATCCATGTCCCCTTCCCTCCCCCCTTTTCTATTTGACACCTTCCCTCCCCTTCTTTCTTTCCATGACCTCTTTCCATCCCTCTCTCTCTTTCTATCTATGTCCCCTTCCCCCCTTTTCTATTTGACCCCTTCCCTCCCCTTCTTTCTTTCCATGACCTCTTTCCTCCCTCTCTCTTTCTATCTATGTCCCTTCCCTCCCCCCTTTTCTATTTGACCCCTTCCCTCCCCTTCTTTCTTTCCATGACCTCTTTCCTCCCTCTCTCTCTTTCTATCCATGTCCCCTTCCCTCCCCTTCTCTTTTTTATCCCTTCCCTCCCCTTTTTCTATTTGACCCCTTCTGTCCACTTCTTTCTTTCCATGACCCTTCCTACTCTCCAACACCACCCAATCCACCCATCCTAAGCCCCTGTAACCATTCTCCACATCATCGTTAATCCTCCATCATTATGTTTTCCTCATTAACCCTTACGCTAATCGTAACCCCCACCGTTTTCATCTCAACTTTCCGTTTTCATCACTCCACTACACAGAACCACACAAATAAATCCACCTAAAGCCGACTTCTCATCAATAAACCCTACCCACCACTCCAAACCACTATCAGACTTCAACATTGATCTCCATCCACTAGAACCTACTCACCATCCCCTCCAACCCTAACCACGCCCTTTGATCACCATAGCTAAGCCCGTTCCTGACAATATCACCATCAGTCCTCACCATTCACTCACCACTGCCTTCGGACCAACACCCACTCAGTATCACCACAACCACCACAACACAGCCACTGACCACCACGCTAAGCTCTCCCCCACAATCCAACTCGCCCATTTCAAATCAAACGCAGCACTGGAGGCCTCGAGGACGTGCGGAGAGAGGTCACGCTTCGACGAGGATCGCAAATTGCATACCGCGCCTGGAGGACCGTGGAGGCGGCGGTTGCGAGGGGAGGGGAGGCGTGGGGCGGGCGGGCGGCTGGTAGTGATGAGGGTAAGATGGATATAGCACCGACCGCAAAGAAATGAAAAGGCTGGTACTACAACTACTTCTACTACTACTGCAACTACGACCACGATCAACACTACAACTTTAACTACCAAAACAACAAAAACAACAGCAGCAGTAATAATAATGATAAAATAATACTATAATGCGCTTATTCTAATAATAGCGAGCAACAGCAATCATTACATATGCCCATTGCACGTTCATCCAAGCGGTGTGTGTGTGTGTGTGTGTGTGTGTGTGTGTGTGTAAGCAGCCGTGCACGCTATGAGGAGAGGCGAGGCGGGGTGAGTCGCAGTCATAAGCGTGGGAAGCGTATAGAGAAGACAATTGGGTTACTGGCGCCTAACTAACCATGAAGGACCAGCTGATTTCCCATACACGTCACATAAACCCTCTGTGCTGTTGCTGTCATTGTAAGTAAGTAACAAGTAGTGGTAGGTAGAAATAATAAGTAAGTCAGTAAGGTTGTTGTAGTTGGGGTTTTACTTACCTTTTCGTCCTTTCTACTTGTTTCTACGGCCTCCTGATGTTGCTGATGATGCTGACGGTGGTGATGGTGGAGCTGCTGCCGACGTCCTTCATGTATCCCCGCCACTCGTGTTCGGTCGGCCCAGCGCAAAGCAGCCTCGGCCCCGGTGTTTGATGGACTTCCCGACCTTGGCTTGGCTTGGCGGGCTGCGGGGAAAATATGAGAAAGGAGATGAAGGCGGTGGATGCGAGCGGACTGATGATTGTTTCTGCTGCTGTTGCTGTTGTTGTTGCTGTTTCTGTCGCTGCTGTGTTACTATTCTCTACTATTACTGCTCCACTGTGTTGGTTCCTATTACTGTTACTATTACTATTATTGTTACTATTAGCGATCACCTTTACTGCATTGATCACTATTTTTATATTTTAACTTTGCTTTGGTGACTATTACTGGTATTTGACGAGACTTATAACGACACTGATACTCTACTGATGCTGTACTCATTACTATTTTATTTTGCCATTGCTCTTGTCAATATTACGGTTATTTGACGTAACCGAGAGAGGGGAGATTCTGTCCCTGGCAACACCAATGAACGCTGCTGCTGCCCTGATTGCTAACGTAACTGTGTGTGAGTTATGAGCGTTTACAGCCCGCATCTCCGTGCAGCGAGGCTCGTAAAGACGGAGCAATGGGAGGGGAAGAGGGGAGTTCCTAATATCCACACAGAACAAGCTGCTTTATATCCCCTTCAATGCGGATTTCCTACAGTTAGACCTCGCCAAGCTACTGGAATGGAGCAAAAAGTGGCTGTTACAATTCAATGAAGAAAAATGTAAAGTCCTGTACCATGGGAGGGGATATCCAGCACACCAATACCTCATGGGAAACAGTCCACTATCCACCACAGAGGCAGAGAAAGACCTGCGAGCTTATGTTACAAGGCTACCAGGGAAGGCCGAATCCGTGCCAATCGCAGCGATGGAGATAATAGTTTCTTATATTAATTTCCCGGATGAAAATGAGGATAAGGAAAAACACGTATGAACAATTTGAAAACTCCCATTAGTCCTCACTACCATAATCATCATCATCATCATAATTACTAGTATCATTCACAGCATAATTTACGCCAGCATCAGCACCACCACCAACAACAATAGAGCGAAGGGGATTACCTGCAATAAAACACTCTGGCTGCAATGTCATCACTAATAAATCAGCTTACTTACGCTCTAATGACACGAAAAAAGAAGAGAAATAAGAAAAAATCCTATCTATATACTGAAAAAAATAACAACAGCAACAACAACAGTGATGATGATAATAATAATAATAATAATAATAATAATAATAAAAATAATGATAATAATAATAAAACCTCCCTACCCCAAGAACGAGCTGGAAAGCCTCTCGCCCATCGATCAAGGGAAGAACTATTCCTTTGATACGAGTGGTGGACCCAGGGAGGAGAGAGAGAGAGAGAGAGAGAGAGAGAGAAGTGTGTGTGTGTGTGTGTGTGTGTTCACCAGCACTTAAGATCACGGCCGCCTCTTTCAAAACCCAGAACACAAACCGGGACACTTTATTTCCCTAATGCCGACCTCTTAACATACTTTATAACCCCCTCTTAAAACACACACACACACACACACACACACACACACACATCTACCCCCCACCCCCTTTACACACCCCAAAAGAAAACAGACAGCCCGGGAGATGCACTTAGCCTGGCAGTGCTTGCGGCCGTCTCGGGAAGCCCACAGGAAGGAATTCTCGAGTGTTTCTGAAATATTACCCGAAACGCGCCAGCCACAACCTTTTGACTCTGTGTCCGTGTGTGTGTGTGTGTGTGTGTGTGTGTGTGTGTGTGTGTGTGTGTGTAACCGTATGTCTATTGTTCCCTGTAAAAGCATTCCCTTAACTTCAAAAAAACTCAAAAGAAACGCTCTACAGAGAGAATATTTACAAAGGCTGCGTGGGACGAGAGGGTGATTGGGGCACAGGGCTGGGGAAGAGGAAGTGGGCGGAGGGGGAGTGACGCGGTGTAGGTGAGGTGGAGTGGGGTGGAGCAGAGTGGAATAAGGGTGGTGGGCGGTGGAGGAGGAGGCAGGACTGAGGACCACGCGCCCCAACCTCCAAAATAATTTATCCAGAGATTATTTTCCGCTCTAATACCAACGTTGTAATAGCAGCGAGCTCCTCCCTTCCCCTTCCCTCCCCTTTCCCTCCCCTCCCCTAACCTTCCCTGCTATTGGGGAGAACTGAGGCAGGGAGGCGGACACGGCGAGGGAAGCGACAGGATATTGTAAAAGGAGAGTAAGAGGAGAGATTGTACAGCAAAAAGCAAGAAGTAAAGGAGGAGTAGGAGGGAAGGATAGTACTGGAACAACCCAACACAGGGAGTAAAGGGGGAGTAGGAGGGAGGGATAGTACAGCAGGAGGCCAACAGAGGGAGTATAAGGGGTAGTATGAGGGAGGGAGAGTACTGCAGGAGGCCAACAGAGAGAGTAGTGGAGAGTACCAGTCCGGCAAGGCGCCAACAGAAGTGAATGGAGGCTATAGGAAACACGGGAGGCCAAGGACGAAAAGGTCATTAGGCAGTGGATCAAGGGAAGGGAAGGATGGGTAGAAGGACGGCTGGAAAGAATGGGAGTCAATGACGAAGCTGATGGGTGCCAGGAACGGGGAATAAAGCCGTGAGGAGGAGAAAATAGGGGTGTGGAGAGGACATCAGGCAAAGCAGGGGAAGAGAAGCACGCTGAAGTATATGTGGAAAAGGAGGAAATAGCTGGAGATGAAACTGAGGGATGCTGGATAGGAGAAACAAAGCCGATAGAAGGGAAAGAAAGGGATTGAGGTATGGACATAAGGCAGAGGAGGAAAGGAAGGGAAGGAGGGAAGGAATGGGTAGAAAAGAAGGAAATAGCTGGAGATGAAACTGAGGGATGCTGGATAGGAGAGACAAAGCCGATAGCAGGAGAAGAAAAAGGGATAGGTATGGACATTAGGCAGAGGAGGAAAGGAAGGGAAGGAGGGAAAGGAAGACAAGTGGACTAGATGGGAGTCGATGGAGATGAAGTTGAGGGTTGTTAGGAATGGGAGTTAGAGCCAAGAACGAAAGAACGAAAGAACGAAAGAAAGAATGAAAGAGAGATAGAAAGACAGAAAGAAAGAATAAAAGACAAAAACAAAGAAAGACAGACAGACAAACAAAATGAATGAATGTATCTTTTTTTTACAACAAAGGAGACAACTCAAGGGCACAAAAAAAGGAAACAATAATAAAAAAAAGCCCGCTACTCGCTGCTCCTACAAAAAAAATTCAAAAGAGGTGGCCGAAAGAGAGGTCGATTTCGGGAGGAGAGGTGTCCTGAATGGTCGAATAAATGAATGAATGAAAGAAACAAAGAAGAAAGAAAGAAAAAGAAAAGAAAGAAAGAAATGGGTAAGGAGAGGGTGAACATCTCCAGCCTTGAGTACCCTGTCTACGGGGATTGAATCGGATTAACACCCAAGCACGAGGCAGTAAACACCGTGTACCTACCGCTAGTTTGAAAGTCCGATGGGCAAAGTTATATGAAACGATGGAGTTGCAATTAGAAAGGGATACTAAGAGGCTTGGGGAAAGGATGGGGAGTACAGGAAGGGAAGAGGTATAAGACGAAGCAAATCAGTTGAGTTCTGGTTGGAGGGTTAGGGAATGAATCAACCAAATATCAGTAGGTGTTCATCCTGTCTTCAAACACTTCTTACTGGCTTTAGCGGGCGTCCTACGTAAACACACAACCACACACACACACACACACACACACACACACACACACACACACACACACACACACACACACACACACACAAACACACACACACACACACTAGCAAGCAAAAGTCAACACAACTATCCTAAGCGTAACACAAAACACCATAAAACACACACACACACATACAAACACACACACGCAGTCACATATCAACACAACCATCCTAAATACAACATCAGACACCCAGAAACACACACGCGAAAGGAGACATCAACACAACCAACCTCAAAACAAGTACCACACAAGCAGAGGCAGATAACAACACCATCTTAACCCATCTGAACCGACCTTACACACAATACCAAACATCCACATAAAAAACCCTCAGATGTCAACACAACCAACCCCCTCGCGCCGCTCCACTGCCAGACAACACCGCGCAACGAAATCATACTCGCAATCTCCACACACAATCGTTAAAAATATAAACCGTTACCCCTCCCCCCAAAAAAGGACCTACAGCGGAAATCACTCGCCACTGTTATCCCCGGTGAAGCTAACGTAATTCCTATATATACACACACACACACATACACACACAGCGCACCGGGATCCATATTGTAATCCCTTCCTATTATCGGTTCGGCGTTATCGGGTATTCGGAGGAGATCGTCTGTATTGTGGCTGCTATAAGAACGCCAATGGAGATCGCTCAGGGTGAAATAGCCCCCGTTAGTGTTTTAATAGGCGCGGCCATTTATTGTGAAGGTGTGATTTATGGGAGGCGTTTTTTGTTCTCCTCCTCTGTAAATCTTTCTCATCTATCACTCTCTCTGTCTGTTTATCTATCTATCTATCTATCTATCTACCTATCTATCTACCTGCGTTTTTTGTTCTCTTCCACTATAAATATTTCCATCTATCACTCTCTCTGTTTATCTATCTATCTATCTATCTATCTGTCTTTCTATCTATCTATCTACCTGTCTATCTGTCTATCTATCTCTGGGCAAGAAGGATTTAACTGTCATTCCGGCATTTTTTTTTTTTTTTTAACTAGAGCAAAAAAGGCGTTATATTTTAAAGCATCATGATCCTAAGCGACTCTCTGACTTGTTTGTTTGTCTGTTTGTTTGTTTAGTTTTTTTTTTGTGTGTGTGTGTTTGCGCGCGCATGCTCTATGTTTGCCCCTCTCTCTATGCCTGTCCGAAGCTTTAACATTTACATACTTAACTTATTCAAAATAATATACAGTGTTTTATTCTGTGACTGTTTTTTTTTTATTATTCTGGAGTCAGTGTGTTGACAAATGTTCGCTGTGCTTGACGGAGACGAGCATATGTGTGTGTGTGTGTGTGTGTGTGTGTGTGTGTGTGTGTGTGTGTGTGTGTGTGTGTGTGTGTGTGTGTGTGTGTGTGTGTGTGTGTGTGTGTGTGTGTGTGTGCGCGTGTGTGTGTGCGTGTGTGTGTGCTTCATGTCCCTCAGAATCAAACTATTCCTGTAACACAATGACGTGATGAGTGTTTAGTGTGTTTCAAGTGGAGTGGTGTGTGTGTCTGTGTGTCTGTGCGTGTGTGTGTGCGTGTGCGTGTGCGTGTGCTAATTGTGTTTTCTCGTGCTCCTGCGTCACACTCACCTTTAAGAGCAAGTGTTTTAGGAGTAAGGGTGTGAAGTGTGTGCCGGGGGTGTTTTATCTCGTGTTTGTGTGTGCTCATGGCCCGTGTTCGTAAATACCCGGGCAGTGCAGGGTCCGGGAGCAGGTGTTTTATTGCCCATAACTTAGTAGTGAAACATAAAGTGTTCTCCTTCCTCCCTTTGCTATTGTTTCCTTCTTTTATTCCGTCATTCTCGTTTTCTCTTTCTTTTTTTTTTCTTTTTCTGACTCTCTCTCTCTCTCACTCTCACTCTCTCTCTCTCTCTCTCTCTCTCTCTCTCTCTCTCTCTCTCTCTCTCTCTCTCTCTCTCTCTCTCCCCTCCAAAAAATAAACACACACATATACATACACTTGTGGTCCACCCTTCAAGCCCGGGCCACAGCATGTATGTATAAGTGAAATGTATGCATGTATGTATGTATGCATGTATGTATACTTAGACTGAGGCGGTAAAGTGGCTGAAAAGTAAAGAGGGAAACAGCGAAAGGAGGAGGCGGAGGAGGAGGAGGGAGAGAGGGAGAGCAGAAGGAAAGTGGAAGGAGAGTGAATGAGAAATGAGGACGTGATGGCTAACTAGAAAGGGGGAAGAGGAAGGGAAAAGGAGAAGAGTCTAAGAGGAGGAGGAGCAAGAGGAACCAAGAGGAGGAAGGGGGCGTGAGGATGCAAATGTAAAGTGAAGGTGACGCTGAAGAAGTAGATGTGGAGTGAAGGCAAGGATGGGCAAGGGACTGAGGGTGCATAGAAATAAGGTGAGAGGAGGGAGGGAGAGAGGAGAGAGGGAGAGAGAGAAGCGACGTAGTAAAGGAAAACTGGAAAACTGAGGAAGATGAAACAGAGAATTTGGGAATGAAGCAAATACGAAAATATGGATAAAAAGAACTGGAAAAGGAGAAAAATAAGAAATAAGGAGAGAGAGAGAGAGAGAGAGAAGGGAGAGGAGGAAGGGAGAGAGAGAGAAGCGACGTTGTAAAGCTGGAACGTAAAGGAAAACTGGAAAACCGAGGAAGATGAAAGAGAGAATTTGGGAATGAATAAAAGACGAAAAAAATGGATATAAAGAAATGGAAAAGGAGAAAATAAGAAATAAGGAGAGAGAGAGAAGGGAGAGAAGCGACGTAGTAAAATTGGAAAGTATTGGAAAACTGGAAAAGCGAGAGAGGTGAGAAAGAATTTGGGAATGAAGCAAAGACGAAAAAAATGGATAAAAGAAAGGGAAAAGGAGAAGAATAAGAAACAAGGAGAGAAAAGCGACGTAGTAAAGCTGGAACGTAAAGGAAAACTGGAAAACTGAGGAAGATGAAAATGACGAAAAAATAGAGATAGAATTAAAGAGAAAAGGAGAAAAATAAGAAATAAGGAGAGAGAGAGAGAGAGGGGAGAGGAAGGAGAAAAGCGACGTAGTAAAATTCGAAAGTATTGGAAAACTGGAAAAGCGAGAGATGAGAGAGAGAGAATTTGGGAATGAAGCGAAGACAAAAAAAATGGGATAAAAAGAAAGGAAAAAGGAGAAAATATAATAAATAGTGTGTGAAAGCAAGCATGGCGATAAAGTAGGAAAGTAAAAGGAAAACTGGAAAACCGAGAGAGGTGAGAGAGAGAGAGAATTTGGGAATGAAGCAAAGACGAAAAAATAAGAAAAAAAGGAAAGGGAAAAAGGAGAAAAATAATGACTTCGTGGATATTGGTAAAAATCGTGCATGGAAATTAGGAAGAGCGAAGAGGAATGGTAAAAAGGGAGACTAATGAAAGGGCGGAGAGAAAAGAAGTGGAGGAGGAGGAGGAGGTGGAAGAAGGGAAAAAAAGCGTTAGAAGGGAGAGAAGGACATAAAGACAGGTGGAGAAAAAGAAGAAAAATGGTAAAAGATGAGAATAAGGAAAAATGGAAGTTAAGTGAAAGAAAAAGAGAAGGAGAAAGAAAGAAGAAGGAAGAAAAGGAAAGAAAGAAGATGTAGAGATAAAGACAAGTAGAGAAATATTATGACGGGTGGAGAAAGAGAAGAAAAATATTGAAGAGAAATAATAAGAGATGAAAATAAGGGAAAAAGGCGGAAAGTGAGAGATAAAGAAAGACATTGCAAAGAGAAAGAACAAAAAAAAAGGAAAAAGAAAGATAGATACATCAAGATAGGCAGAGAAGGAGAAGAAAATTAAGAAAAACAAACAATAAAAGTAGAGATTAAAAACACGTTAGAGGAAAGTGGGAGAAAAAGAGAGGAGAAGAAATGCCAAAAGTGGAAAGTAAGAGAAAAGGAGGAAAGCGAAAAGAGAGAAGCGAGAGAAAAAAAAAACGAAAAAAAGAGGAAAAAAAAGGAACATGTGGGCATAGAGATAAGAAGAGAAGAAGAAATTTAAGAAAGATAAACGGGAAAAAAAATGGAAAATATAGAACGTTAGCGGAAAGTGAGCAAGAGGGAGAAGACCAAAGATGAAAACGACACGAAGGAAAAAGATAAAAAAGGAGAAAGACAGGAAAGACACAGGACAAATTTGGAAGGAGAGGAAAAATGACAATGATGGAGATGATGGTGGTGGTGATGATGGTGATAACGAAGAAGATGAAGCTGAAACAATATCATAAAAAAGGGAAAGAAGATAAAAAGCGAAGACGAGGGGATATGTGTGGACGCGGAGAAATTATAATGCTGATGGCGGTGGTCAGGGTGTGTGTGGGGGGTGGGTGGAAGGGGCAAGATGGTGGAGCCTAAGATGATGAAAATGAGAATGAAGATGACGGGGGAGGGATTAAGGATGAAAGGAGTGCATGGCGAAGCGAACGAAAAAGAGATGATGATGATGGTGAGGGAAATGAGGATGGAGGAGGAGAGTGAGTGAGAGAAGGGAGAAAAGCGACGCAGTAAAATTGGAAAGTATAGGAAAATTGGAAGCGAGTGTAGACGTGGGAGGGAGATGAGAGGAGAGAAAGCAAGGGAGATGAAGCAGCGGGAGATGAAGGGGAGCATCTTTCCTCGTCATCTCGCTTCGTGATGCTCCACAATCTAACCAGACGGAGAGAAAATAGATGTAGAAACGAACGATGATGGAAAGTCGGAAAGTTTCGTTTAGTCGGAGCAACATCTGTGGTCATATGCCGGAGAGAGACAGGAGGGGAAGGGATTATAGGAGAAGAGAACAGATCCCAGGAGACGGGACACAACCCCCGATTAACCCTTATAGTGCCGGAGCCGCCCGGGTGGCTTGGCTAGTAGACTGCCATGAGCCACCCGGGCGGCTTTTCACACACCCTTTATTTTGTTCCATCACTGTGCGTTTATAATAATTATTACGGTATATTTTTTATAGGTAAACATCCTCAATAATTAAACTTCATCATTCCAAACCTTATGCTTGTTAGTAATGGATAGTCTGTAAAAGAATGAACTATGCATAGAGCTACTTTTGATGATGTCGGCACGAGCGAGATTAGGCTATTGGATATTATATTATTTTGAATTACCTCTCCAGTAGGAATTTACTTTGTCCTTTAGTCTGATAATCTTATAAACAAACACATTTTATCATTTTACAACAATAACAATAAACTAGGCAGCATAATTTATTTACACACACACACATACACACACACACACACACACACGTATATATATATATATATATATATATATATATATATATATATATATATATAGATATATATATATATATATATATGAATCCATTGTCTTCGTACGCAGCAGAAACTTCTCCCGAGATGCCTCGCGGAGGAAGAGCGAAGAGACGCACTGTAAGTTATTCCTTCAACTCGAAAGAGATTGCAAACGTGTTGTCGTACAGAAGAGATGAAATTGCCGTGTCACAGCTTATTCTGTCAAACATTTAATGCTACATATACACAACAAACACCTCGACCCCAGAAAAGTTAGTAGCTATTTAGTGAGGAAGTTGCATAACAGATCCCAATGACATGTTTCACGAAATAGCTCCAACTTTTCTGGGGTCGATGTGTAAATTTTGACAGAATAAAGCTCTGACACGCAATTTCATCTCTTATGTAATGCAATACGTACGTTTGCAATCTACTCCGAGGTGGAAGGATAACTTCAGTGCGTATTAGTTACTTCTTTCTTTCATCAATAAACTTAGAATGGTAGTGCATTGGAACTGTAATGAATAAATTTGAAATTAAAAAATATAAATAACATAAGGCGAGTATAAAAATAGGTCAAAGCGGTTGTTATGAATGTTTACTAAGCTTAACTTCATTTGGATTATTTTTACAGAATTACCATGGCGTTGAAGAAATAACAGCTGACATAAAATTCTCCTGAACACGATAATATTATCAGAGTTTAGGTAATACGAAAAGGTGGAAACACAATTACTATATTATGTTGTAAACACACACACACACGCATATAAATATATATATATATATATATATATATATATATATATATATATATATATATATATACATATATATATATATATATATATATATATATATATATATATATATATATATATATATATATATATATATATATATATATATATATATATATATATATATATATATATATATATATATATATATATATATATATATATATATATATATATATATATATATATAGTTGATCAATTGCTAAGAAAATATTTCAGCGGTAGAGATTTACAGAAGCCTAATAAATAAAAGGATGTTGAAGGAATAGGAAAGCGTTTGAATAGTTGATCAGTTGCTAAGAAAAATACTGCAGCGTTAGAAATTTACAGAAGGAAAAGCCTAATATATATATCTATATAGATATATATATATTTATATATATATATATATATATATATATATATATATATATATATATATATATATATATATATATATATATATATATATATATATATATATATATATATATATATATATATATATATATATATATATATATATATATATATATATATATATATATATATATATATGTATATATATATATATATATATATATACAGTGAGAACAGTTCAGGAGAAGTTAATGAGAAAGGACGAAATTTAATGATAATATATTTTTGAGAAGTGAGAAATCTGAGAAGAAGAGATTAATGAGGAAAATGGCATATGAAGGTTAAAATTGTTATATAAAATCCGCTTATATGAAGCGCACTCAGTTTCAGAGCTTAAAAAGGACTAAAAACTAATGATAATAAGTTATTGAGCGGTCGAAATTATTGGAGGCAGGTATTAATAAGTAAAATGGCATATAGAGGTAGAAATTATAACATGAAATCCAGTATTTACAGTGCGCACTCTGTTTCAGAGCTTAAAAAAGGACGATGAAGTAATGATAATATATTTTTGAGCATTAAAATTTATTAGAAGCAGAAATTAATGAGGAAAATGACATATGAATGTTAAAATTATATGAAAATCGGTTTTTAAGTAACGTACTCAGTTTCAGAGATTAAAAAATTAAAAAAAGCCAAAGATAATGTATTTTTGAGCATTGGAAATCATTAGAAGCAGAAATTAATAAGAAAAATGGTATATGAAGGATAAAATTATAATATGAAATCCTGTTTTATTGTAGCGTACCAAGTTTCAAAGCTTAAAAAATAAGTAAAAACAATTAATAATATATTTTTAGGCAGTGAAAATTATTAGGAGAAAAAAATAATAAAGAAAATGGCCTATGAAGTTGAAAATTATATAATGTTCGGTTTTTATGTAGCGTACTCATTTCTAAAGCCTGAAAAAGGACTAAAAAAATTATAATATATTTCTGAGCAGTGGAAATAATTAAGAGCAGAAATTAATAAGTAAAATTGCATATGAATGTTTAAATTATATGAAGATCATTTTTTATTTAACATATTTAGTTTCAGGGGTTTAAAGTGATATATATATATATATATATATATATATATATATATATATATATATATATATATATATATATATATATATATATATATATATATATATATAATTGGTACAGTGGCTAATAAAAATATTTGTGAGGTAGATAAATTTACAGAGGAAGCCAAATAAATAAAAGGAGGTTGAAGGAAGAGGAGGGCGTTTAGATAGTTTATCAATTGCTAAAAAAAATATTACAGCGTTAGAGAAATTTGTAGAAGAAAAAAGCCTAATAAATAAAAGTAGGTTGTATATATTTTATCCAGTTGCTAAGAAAAAATATTTCAGCGGTAGAGAAATTTTCGGAAGAACCCTAATAAATAAAAGGAGGTTGAAAGAAGAGAATAACG